>NC_052515.1:7172496-7299132 GCF_014356525.2 Nilaparvata lugens
ATGTAAGTACAATTTAAAATTGTTCTATCAATGAAACGGTTGACGTTTCTACAGAGAAATTGCAGATGGCAGTCAACAGAATCAAAGTTTGGACAAAGCACTGGCTTATAAAATTGAATGAAGCAAAGTCAGTTCAAGTCAACTTAACAAACAAAAGAGTTCAATATAACTATCCTTTCAACACTCAATGGGAATATTGTACCCCACTCCAACCCTGCAAAGTATCTAGGCATGCCGCTGGATGCCAAGTTTAGGTGAAAGAAGCATATGAAGAAGAAGAGAGAACAGCTTGGCATAGAATTCAAGAAAATGTACTGGCTACTTGGAAGGACATCGAAGTTGTCAAATCATGACAAATTGTTTCTCTTCAAGCAGATTCTCAAGTCGGTGTGGACCTATGGAATTCAACTCTGGTGCTGCACCCGATTATCCATTATCGACATCATCCAACGTTTCCAGAATAAAGTAGTCAGAAGTTGTGTAGACGCTCCTTGGTACATCAGGAACTCTGATCTCCACCGCGACCTGGGAGTGGCGACAGTCATCAGTGGAATTCAAAGATTTACAGAAGAGCATGAGGGAAAGACTCCATCAACATGTGAATGTGGAAGAAATCCAGCTACTCAACGTGCATGGAATACGAATACTTCAACGCAGAAAGCCACACGAATTAGTTTAGTGTTAAACTGTTCAAATGGAAGTGCAAAAGCAGAGTATCCTTTTATGTGGAAAATAACCTTCAATTCAATCCTCGACCAATAAATAGAATAATTAATCAATGGGGTTTACCTTCACAAACAATATTATTATCAATTTACGTCAAAATAGAATATCTTTATAGTCTTAAAACCGGTCTTCCCAACTTCCAATAGAATCTGGGGTTTTTGACAATTAAATTTTTCAATTTTTTTAATTAAATGTTAAACATTCTTCAATGATTTGAAATGAGAAAGGAGTGAATGATTAGAAGGAGTGATGGATGAGGATTAAGGAGTAAGATGAGGTACAGAAAAAGAAGAGGAATGAAGCGAAAAATGAGAAGTAGCAGGGAAGAAAAAGTTGTGGAGAAGGCCAAAAAAGAGAAGGAAGATAATGTTTAGCTTTTTGTTATTAGTATTATCTTGTGTAGTAAATTAGCCGAGTTATGTCGAATCAATCGCTCCGTATTAATTCTATATTTTTCTCAAAACAGCAACTCGTGTCTACGCACAGGTTTTACACCTATGTAGGCACATTTTCATGTGAAATTATAATATAATAATAACTGTTACATTGTAAATCATTAGGTATGATAGTATAATATACACGTGTTGTATCATTTTTGATTTGTATGTTGTTTGATTTTAAGCTCTGTATGTAACATTTATAATCTTAGAAAGATTTGGAAATAAACTTATTCTTGACTTGACTTGAAAAAATGTGAATTGAAAGCTGGTGGAAGTAGAGTACCAGGAGGGAACATGAAGAAAGAAGAGTATGAAAAAAATAGAGGAGAAAAATAAGTAGAGTGAGACAGAGTGAGTGGATGGACTGGTGGAAGGGTAGGGGTGCTCGGAGCAGCAGGATAACGGGAAGTGGAAGAATGAGAAGAGAATTATTGAAAGAGGGATAGGAGAAAGCAGCGAAAGTTAAGTAGTAGGCCGTGTGAAGGGAAGAGTTGTAGGACCAGGACGAGTGTAGTTGACCGAGCGAAGTGAGGTCTAAGATTCAAGTCGACGGTTTGGCATTTCTCTCAATATTTAGATGTTTGAATGTTAAAATGTTCAAATGTTTGAATGTTTGAATGTTTGAATGTTTGAATGTTTGAATGTTTGAATGTTTGAATGTTTGAATGTTTGAATGTTTGAATGTTTGAATGTTTGAATGTTTGAATGTTTAAATGTTAAATGTTGCGCATTTACAGTAAAACGCGGTAATCGATTTTAATGAAATTTGACAGGTATGTACCTTTTTTAATTGTGCGTCGACGTATATACAAGGTTTTTGGAAATTTCGCATTTCAATAATAATATAAGAGGAAAAAGAAGCCTCCTCCATACGCCAATATTAGAGTAAAAATCTGGTGTGGCGCACTCACACAACTTTCTTTGCCGTTATGAAAATTGATCACCTGACGCTAGTGTTCCCGTGCATCTCAAGTCTACAATTCTAAGATCTGAGCCAGCTGGTGACAGGACAATAGCGCTGCAGACACACGAAGTCTGCTACCTCTCATAGTGAATGATTAATAGAACCAACGTGCCACAGTTTGCAATTGAATAATCTTATTTCCTCTAATTTCGAGCTTATTTTCAATTTTAGGTGAAAATGTTACTGAACATTAATTGTAGAGATTTTTATGGTCAATCTTTTTCACTCGATTTTTTTGTTCAAATTGTATCTAAAGCCCGATAATTGAGAATCAAAAATCAAACTTTGCATGGATGGGGTGGAGCTCCTGAAATTTTTAGAGATATGGGATTGCGGCAGAAAATCGCAAAAAACCCTGTTTTTGACAACATTTTCCCCATTTTAGCCGCCATCTTGAATTGCATTTGATCGAAATTGTTCGTGTAAGGACCTTGAGTTCCAAATTTCAAAAAATTCCATTAATTGGGAGATGAATATCGTTACACCAGACGCACATACACTCATACACACACAGACACACACAGACATACACAGACACACACACACACACACACATACACACACATACACACACATACACACACACACCACACACACACACAACACACACACACACATACACACACAAACACACACACACACACACACACACACACACCACACACCACACACACACACAACACACACACACACACACACATACAGACCAATACCCAAAAACCACTTTTTTGGACTCAAGGGACCTGAACGTATAGAAATTAGAAATTGTACCTTAATTTTTCGGAAAGCGATACTTCCTTACCTATGGTAATAGGGCAAGGAAAGTAAAAATCAGACTATAGAATTATTCATCATAAATCAGCTGACAAGTGATTACATCGATGTGTGGAGAAGCCAGTCTATTGCTGTATTTCCATAAGATCTATAGTTTCAATCAAGGATGAGAATACTGCGTAAGGTCCACTGTTCACAGAACTACTACTAGTAGTGGAAGAGGTAATGGGAGGTGGAAAAATGGAAGAATAAGGAGGAGCAATGAGAATTAGAAGTGAAAGTGAGGGGAGGAAAAGTTGAAAAAGGAGAATTGATCGATTGAGTACTTTATTTATGTAGATTACAATATATACAATAGCTTACTATACAGCAAAATAGATGAATTAACAAAATTATAAATTAAGAAAATAATTATTGAGCTGTATATAATATGAAAAAAAACACAGAAACAGAGAAGTGAGAAAAGAAGAAGTAGAAGAGTAGGAGTAAGTGAAAAGAGGTGAGATTAGGATCAGGTGGAGTGGAAGAGGAAAGGGAGATCATGAGAAGCAGTAGCAGGAGGATAGAAGCGGGAGAAATAGGAAGCGTGAGGAGAGAAGAAGGGCTTAACGAGTGAAATAGCATGCAACTAACGATCAGCTAACGAGAGCAGAGCGATGCTCGAATCGGGGCGACGCTTTGTGAAACAATAAATGTCAACCGACCACCCCAACAAGTCACAACTCACAACTCACAGCCGAAATCTGCACTGGTCCAACTGCCGATAGCACAACTGATGCAACGTTTATCGGCCAATGCAAACAGCATCGAAGAACAGAAACGAATCAATGAATGGTAGGAGACATTGTAACTGAGGAGATTGTGTGAATCAGAATCAATGTGGGATGAATGGAGAAGAGAAATGAAGGAGAACAGCAACGAGTCAATGTATGGTGAGAGACATTGTAACTGGAGGAGAGATTTTGTGAATCGATGTGGAAGGAGACGAGAAGAAGAATGAAGAGTGGAGGAGAAATATTTAAACAATCTGGGAGAGAGAGATGGAGAATGAAACAGAGATGAGAAATGGAGGGGAAGGAGTGTAAATGAAGTAGAGATAGTGAAAACGTCAATGGAGAAGAGATAGTGGAAACATCAATGGAGAAGAGATAGTGGAAACATCAATGGAGAAGAGATAGTGGAAACGTCAATGGAGAAGAGATAGTGGACACATCAATGGAGAAGAGATAGTGGAAACATCAATGGAGAAGAGATAGTGGAAACATCAATGGAGAAGAGATAGTGGAAACATCAATGGAGAAGAGATAGTGGAAACATCAATGGAGAAGAGATAGTGGAAACGAGAATGGAGAAGAGATAGTGGAAACATCAATGGAGAAGAGATAGTGGAAACATCAATGGAGAAGAGATAGTGGAAACATCAATGGAGAAGAGATAGTGGAAACGAGAATGGAGGAAAAATATAGCCAGTCAATGTAGGGGAGAGAGATGAAGAAAGGGAAAAGATTGAGAATCGATATAGTGAGTGGGAGAGTGAATGAAGAAGAGATATTGGGAAAGAGGATGAAGAAGAAATAGCGAGTCAATGTGAGGGAGGGTGATAGAGAAAGGGAAAAGATTGAGAATCCATATAGAGGTTGGGAGATTGAAGAAGAAAATAGTAGAGAAGAGAATGAATGAGAGAGAGCGGATTGATGTTGGTTTAAGGTAATGTAGGATGGAGGAGAGATAGAGAACCAATGTAGAAGAAAAACGTTAGGAAGTGGTAGTGGATGAATGCAAAAATGACAGGAATTACAGGAATTATAATAATAATGTAGTTCTCTCTACTCTATGATGAATATTAGAGGGATTAAAATAGGGACTAGAGGAGATAGATTCAGATATTCACAGATTTTCACAATAATATATGTAAAAAATATTAATAATCCATGTGGGGTGAGATTTATACAGATACCTTCATTATTGTATCTTTAAATGAAGATTAAAAATAAAAGAAAGAAATAAGAACTCTCAAGTAGTATACCCTTAATTCTAGCAATTTATCTTGTAACAATCCAAAAACTGATGCAATATCCTCCCTCAAACTTCAGGTATGTCCTTTCAAAATTTACCAACTTCGAATCGTTCGTTATCTTCTCTATTTCACTTTTTCTATATTTTTCTTCGTGATGTTCTTTTCTACTTACCAGGAAGCTAGTTGGTGAGAAGCCACTGCTTTTTGCCGTGAAATTGCAAGAAGTTAGAAAAAGTAGACGAAGAAGAAGAAGAAGAAGAAGGAGAAGAAGAAGAAGAAGAAGAAGAAGAAGAAGAAGAAGAAGAAGAAGAAGAAGAAGAAGAAGAAGAAGAAGAAGAAGAAGAAGAAGAAGAGAAGAAGAAGAGAAGAAGAAGAAGAAGAAGAGAAGAAGAAGAAGAAGAAGAAGAAGAAGAAGAAGAAGAAGAAGAAGAAGAAGAAGAAGAAAGAAGAAGAAGAAGGAAGAAGAAGAAGAAGAAGAAGAAGAAAGAAGAAGACAAGAAGAAGAAGAAGAAGAAGAAGAAGAAGAAGAAGAAGAAGAAGACGAAGAAGAAGAAGAAGAGAAGAAGAAGAAGAAGAAGAAGAAGAAGAAGAAGAAGAAGAAGAAGAAGAAGAAAAGAAGAAGAAGAGAAGAAGAAGAAAGAAGAAGAAGAAGAAGAAGAAGAAGACAGAAGAAGAAGAAGGGAAAAAAAGAAGAAGAAGAAGAGAAGAAGAAGAAGAAGAGAGAAGAAGAAGAAGAAGAAGAAGAAGAAGAAGAGAGAGAAGAAGAAGAAGAAGAAGAAGAAGAGAAGAAGAAGAAGAAGAAGAAGAAGAAGAAGAAGAAGAAGATGAAGAAGAAGAAGAAGAAGAGGAAGAAGAAGAAGAAGAAGAAGAAGAAGACATGAGAAGAAGAAGAAAAAGAAAAAAAAAGAAGAAGAAGAAGAATGAGAAGAGGGAAAGGCCTGATGCCTGAGGCAGACAGGGATTCTATTGATATTCTGATCGCATTCCTTTATTGCAATCTGTACAGATACGTGGTTACTTCAGATTTTCTTTCCTTCCCCATCTCTTGTACTCCTCTCCCATCTACTCCTCTGCCACAGTATAATACACACTGTGCCACTACACTCAATAACGGTTTCCCAACCACCAATATTACAAACTGAGAAGAAATGAGAATAAGTGTATGGTGGGGGTTGGAAGAGAAATATCTGATATGAGAAGGAGTGGGAGAAGAAGTCTGAAACAGGAAGGGTGGTCCGTAGATGAAAGAATTTGAAGATCATAGAACGAGGAAAAACAGGAAAATGCAGAATTAGGCTGAATTAAAATCATGATCGAAATATTATACAATTATTGTCACCTCATCACATATTATTATTCACCGTGGAACCTCTTAATTAGATTTGTTTAACGATAGAGTTTTTACTTTCCTTGCCCTACTACCATAGGTAAGGAAAGTATTGCTTTCCAAAAAAAATTAAGGTACCCCAATTTCAAGTTTTCCATACGTTTCAAGGTCCCCTGAGTCCAAAATAGTTATTTGTGCAACTAGTGCGCAAAGTGACAGTTTGCTGCATCGAAAGAAACCTTTACGCCCGAGCCGTAGGCGAGGGCGGAATGGTTTCTTGAGTGCAGCAAACGAACTTTGCGCACGTATTTCACATTAAATTTTTCCTACAGTTACCATTGAATATGAAAAGTGGGTAATTATGGGTAAAATTGCCTGAATAATGTATGTGTGTTTGAATGGCGGGGGGCAGCTGTGTGGTGTGTGCTGTGGTGGCACTGTGCTGTCGTTGTCCTCCATTATAATATATACTTAATAATTAGCGCGTTGTGCTTCGTTGCACCTCTGCTCACTATAGCAGCCACAGCAGTCACTGTTACCAACTTCATTTTGATTTTGCTGCACTGGTGCTCCATATAACCTACTAACTATTTTGCGTTGTCATGCTGCAAATCTGGAGTACGCAAAGTACTCACTTTGCGCACTAGTGCGGAAAAGTGATTCTTTGCAGCCTGCAACCAGTGCACAAATGGTCACTTTTCAGGGTATCTGTAGGAAAACATGATTTTTGGGTATTGGTCTGTGTGTGTGTATGTGTATATGTGTGTGTGTGTGTATGTGTGTGTGTGTGTGTATGTCTGTGAACACGATAACTCCATTCCTAATTAACCGATCGACTTGAAATTTTAAACTTAAGGTCCCTATATCATGAGGACCCGACAATAAGAAATTCAATAAAATTCAATTCAAGATGGCGGAAAAAATGGCGGATAATTACTAAAAAACCATGTTTTTCACGTTTTTCTCGAAAATGGCTCTAACGATTTTCTTCAAATTTATATCATGGATAGCTATTTATAAGCCCTATCAACTAGCATAAGTCTCATTTCTGGGAAAATTTCAGGAGCTCCGTAATATTCTTGAGAAAAATGGCGGAAAATGACTAAAAAACCATGTTTTTCACGGTTTTCTCGAAAACGGCTCCAACGATTTTCTTCAAATTTATACCATGGAGAGCTATTTTTAAGCCCTATCAACTGGCATAAGTTTCATTTCTGGGAAAATTTCAGGAGCTCCGTAATATTCTTGAGAAAAATGGCGGATAATGACTAAAAATCCATGTTTTTCACCGTTTTCTCGAAAACTGCTCTAACGATTTACTTCAAATTCATACCATGGATAGATATTCATAAGCACTATCAACTGGCCTGAGTCTCATTTCTGGGAAAATTCCATGAGCTCCGTAATATTCTTGAGAAAAATGGCGGATAATGACCAAAAACCAGGTTTTTCACGGTTTTCTCGAAAACGGCTCTAACGATTTTCTTCAAATTCAAGCCATGGGTAGCTATCCATAAGTCCTATCAAATGACATGAGTTTTTTCCTTGGAAAATTGCAGGAGCTCCGTAATATTCTTGAGAAAAATGGCGGATAATTACTAAAAAACCATGTTTTTCACGATTTTTTCAAAATAACTTGACCGATTTTTTTCAAATTCATACTCTGTATAGTTATTTATCAGCTCTATTAACTGGCATGAGTCTCCTTTCTGGGAAACTAATGGGGGGTCCACCCCATCCTTGAGAAATAGACTTTGTAACCTCCTTCTCGTGCATGAGGTAGGTAGGTAGAGCAGTTCATAAAAAGAACACATAGTCGAGATATTTCATCTGTTGAACAGCTGTTTTGACGACTTTAAAAAAATGACGACTAAAAAAATCATTGAATTTCACAATTTACACAAAGGAAAAAGTACTCTGAAAACAATTATATATACACATATACAAAAGTCTGATCGTAGTTTCGAATATGAGCAAGGAAAGTTGTGTGAGTGTACCACACCAGATTTTTTCTATTTTAATCAGAATAGATTCCTTTTCTAGGTTTTCAATGAATTTGCTGTAAAAACTTGTATAAATGTAATCCAGATGATGGAAACAATCAAGAGCCACTCACTGCGATCTGTCGAGAAGAAACAGAACCTCGTGTATCTGGGTAGAGCCATTCCCAGCTTTTACAGCACGATGTATGAAGGGGTCTAGCTTTGTTAGCAATTTTTTCCAAATTTTAATTGGTATCATTATGGTAACAGTATTTAGATCCACAGTAGTTTACTTCTCAGAACCATTCTGTTTACTCAGAATATTCATCTATAGGCCTACTTTCTTCAATCACACATTTTTTGATAAATCTGTTGTCATTTCCATAAGAGAAAACTTCTCAGTTCGAAATAATCTCCAACTCAATTTCGTTTCTCAAATCAGCTAACAGAGAAAAAAAGTGTTGGCAAGCGAATGATAATGCGTTTTGTACTTAGGGAGTGTACCAGAAGAAAATGACGGATTGCATTTGTGATTGGTATGAGTCATGAAACTAATAACTGATGTTTGATTCAATATAATCCCCATTTCGTAGTTCAAGAATGATTTATTTGGAATTATATTCTATCAACTTAATATGAATGATGACTTTAAATCTCAATTCATTCTATCCTCTACACTCCTTGCTTCAGAAATTTATTTGAATACTTCATAAAATGTTGTGGCATCTTATCGCAATTCGTTATACAATTTTCGTAACAGAGTTCTATATAGAAGCATAAAAATTGTATATAATCATTAATTGTAACCAAATCTTATAAAAAACTCTCCTTTTCTCACAAATGTCACAATCTATTACAAATAATATATTGCGTAATTTAAAAAACAGTTTCGAATAGAAGCTGGCACTTTATTATATTGAGCGAGTAATTTCTTTATATATTTTTATATTTGGTTATTCATATCTATATTTTATATTTGGCTATTTACATTTATTTGTGGTTATTCATGTCCAACGGATCTCGAGAACGGCTCTAACGATTTTCTTGAAATGAGGAACATAGTAGGTTTATGATATAAAAATTCGATTGCACTAGGTCTCATCCCTGGGAAAACTCGCTGAAGGACATGGAAAGGATAGTTCATCCTTGGAAAAACAGAAGATAATTTCGTCGTCTGTCGATAGCAGGAGATGCGTGTGCCTGTGTGGGAGATCAGCTGTGTAATCAATCAGCTTACCGTATCTCGCGAGATATCTATAAATTTTAATAGATTCGATCAAAATAATCTGATTTGTTTACATGACATGGTATATCATGATATTCAAAGTTAACAATTATTTCACAGTTTAATTTATTAGTGAGTGTTATTCTGTTATTCAATTAGGTTTGTAAACAATCTATATTAGAGCTTTTATGTTTTCAAATATTTGGACTGAAAATTTTACCTGAATTCAAGTGAATGGAACATAACCCACTTTTTGGAATATTTATAGTGTATGAATCAAAATTCGCGGAAGAAACAATTTGGGCTGTGCCTGTTAGTACTTTCCCAATTATTTCAAAGAATTGAGTTCTGTTTATCAATAAATAAATAACGAGCAAAGCTCGGTGCCTCGATGTGACATAATTATTAGAAGAGATAACAAGATATATTTCTACTCGACATATTCTATTATGCAATGATAATGAATATTATCGGGTCACCGAGCTTCGTTTGTTATTTATTTATCGACTTTTCATGACTTTTTATTCACTATTTATGATTGGGGGAGTCCTAACAGGCACAGCCCAAAACTGTTTCTTTCCTGAATTTTGATTTAAACACTGTAAATAGTCCAGAGAGTAAGATCATTTACGATCCATACACTTGAATTCAGGTTTAATTTTCTGCTCAAACATTTCAAAACAAAAAAAATATATAATTCAGATTATATACAAACCAAATTGAATAACAAAATAACACTCACAAATCACTTGAAATTGTCAAATGATGATCTACTTTGAATATTATGATATACTCTAGTTTAGGAGGATTATCATGTCATGTCAACAAATCAGATTATGTTGATCAAATCGATTAAATTGTCTAGCTGGATAAAATTTATCGCTGATTGATTATGATTACACAGCTGAAAATAATTCTGTCTCTCTCTCACCCAGGCACACGCATCTTCTGTTATCGAGAGACGACGAAATTATCGAGGATAAATTACCAAGGATGAATTATCCTTTGAATGTTGTCCAGCGAGTTTCCCAAAGAATGAGACCTAATGCAATCGAATCTTTATATCATAAACCTACTATGTTCCAAATTTCGTGAAAATCGTTAGAGCCGTTTTCGTGATCCGTAAAACATAAATAACCAGATATATAAATACAGAAATTGCTTGCTTAATATAATTGGATTATAATGAAATCCCTATATATATGAAGTATTGATGATAGTAGTATCCATGTCAGTTCTGGAATAGTGTACTGGTTATGGAGAATAAAAATGTCAATTACTGTCACATTCACATCTTATCACATTAAAAACACTTCATTCACATGGACTACTTTTTAACAAATAAATAAAAACATTATAAAATCTTGTAGTATCCTTTATTTTGAAAAAATAAAAAATGAAGATTCTATATTGTTTTCACAAATTTATTACATTAGTATGCAGGACTGTAGTTTCGTGTTGAAACTGTATAGTGATTTCATTATAATCCTATTATAATTGAGCAAGCAATTTCTGTATTTATATATCTGGCTATTTTTATATCTGGTTATTTATGTTTTACGGATCTCGAAAACGGCTCTAACGATTTTCACGAGATTTGGAACATAGTTAAAACCACAATTTGGCTGTGGTTTTAACATGGAACTTCAGTCCCATATACAAGTCTGATGGATGTGAATGTTACAAGAATAGAACCGTTCTTTCAATTATGTAGAAGTCCCACATGTATTAATTCCTATTCAACAAGTTATAGGATATAATTCAACCTAGGAAGTAAGAGTTGGAAGAGTTAGACGTGGGTTCCAAACTACGGAGGAGGCTCCTATAAAAAGGTTCTCATAGAATACTATTCATTTATTAGTAAGGTCAGTAGGAAAATACAAGGGAGAAGTTCTCATAGGATACTAAAAAAAGAGCACAACAACAACTACGAACTAGCAGAAGAAGAGAACAATACAAACCTGTATGGCAAATCTCCTCCATCCGTTTCGTTTGAGAATTGAAATGCAATATTACATCACACCTTTTAGTGTGGAAGTTGGCATGAGCAGGGATAAAGGATGGTGAGAAGAAGACAGTGAATTGGAATGGGGAAAGGAAAGAGAAGCGAAAGAGTGTGGAAGGGCTTGGGAGCAAAATAGAAGAAGAGGAGGAGGGAGGAGAGGAGAACCAGAAAAAATAGAGAGAGAAAGAGAGTAAAGAAGAGAGTGTGTGTCTGAGAAAGAGTGAGTGTGTGTCAGAGACTGTGGATTGGGATGGAGAGAGAAGATAGGAAAGAGAGGGAGAGGAAGATATGGTGGGAAAGAGAAAGAAATAGAAAGGGATTAATTGATGGATTGATTATTTATTTCGTGTGCAAGGTCTGGAGAGACTCATTGCACAATAGAACAAAGAGAATACAAAGCATGTTATACAATTAATAAGACAAGAACAAAATACAAAGCAAGATAAATATAAGTATTACATTAGATATAGTTCGACACCTGAATTAATTGAACGTTCTTACAACTTCCACTAAGATTAACAATAAAAAATAAAACTGCAGAAACTGAAAGGGGAAAAAATGAAGAATGGATATGATACATGATAAATATTAGGACAGAACTTATGGGAAATAACAAATTCTAAAGAAGATGGAGATGAGAGAATGGAGAAAGACAGAAGAGGGCTGAAAGTGAAGAGAAACTTGTCAAGTTTTCCGAAAGCACCAGACACACTGCAAATTATTTTATACCTAAGAAGAGAGTGAGGAAGAGAAAGAGAGAAAGGATCCAAATAGAAAGAGAGTTTGTGTCTGAGAGAGTAATAGTATGTGAGAGACAATAGAATAGTGAGGGAAAACGTCACTTCACGTGGAACTCTTGAAGAAAAATGATGATAGATTGCTCTTCCCACTGATAGCTATATAAAATATATGTTTTACAGTTACATATGAATAGTTGGGAGCTACAGACAGCTATATATGGAGCAATAATGATGAAGGGTGGTTGAATTTTCTTCATCTCATATCAGGTCATCTTGGAATTTGAGTGAGTGTGAAAGATGTTGAGTACTGATGATAAGTAAAAAAAAGAGACAGATGCGATGGTGGAGAGAGGGTTGAGGGAGGTAGCAGGTATAAAAGGATTTGGGGAAACAATGAGGGGGTGAGTTGAGAAGGAGGAGGAGAGAGTTAAAATTTGCAAAAGACGATGTGGAGGGAGTTGATGTGGAGAAAGATAGATGAGAGGATACAGAAATAGAATGAGGTGGAGAGAAAGGTGTAAAAATGTGGGAAGAGAAATAAGTGATTCAGCACGAGATAATTAGTGAGCGATGGTATAAGATTGAAGAAAAATTAAAAGAAGAAGTAGCAGAAGAAGAAGAAGAAGAAGAATAAGAAGAAGAAAAAGAGTTAGAAGAAGGAGAAGAGAAGAAAAAGAAGGAGAAGAAGGAGTGATGAAGAAGTGAGGAGATAAGAATGTTGTGAAAGTAAAGAAGAAAGGAATAGATTAGTATAGGAGACGTGAAAGATACGCAATAGTTATTTGTGCAACTAGTGCGCAAAGTGACAGTTTGCTGCACCGAAAGAAACGTTTACGCCCGAGCCGTAGGCGAGGGCGGAATGGTTTCTCGAGTGCAGCAGAGGAACTTTGCGCACGTATTTCACATTAAGTTTTTCCTACAGTTACCATTGAATATGAAAAGTGGGTAATTATGGGTAAAATTGCCTGAAATGCATCAAATGTTTTTCTGTGTAATTTTATTATTGATAAAAACCTTAATCCTAAAGTCCTCGTTGTCGTTGGTTATAATAACTAATACTAATAATTTGCGCGTTGTGCACCTCTGCTCACTATAGCAGCCACAGCAGTCACTGTTACCAACTTCATTTTGATTATGCTGCACTGTTGCTCCATATAACCTACTAAGTATTTTGCGTTGCCATGTTGCAAATCTGGAGTGCAGAAAAATTTTTGCCGCACAAGAGCGGAAAAGTGATTCTTTGCGTTCTGTAATCAGTGCAGCAATGGCCACTTTTCAACGTAACTGTAGGAAAAATACTTTACTAATACTATAATAATTCAAATTGTAGACTCAGCTAAGTTTTCTGGCTTGCTTGTGCAACATAATTTGGAATGAGAAGGCTACCTACAGAAATAACAGCAAAGACTCGACTGTCGTGCAGCTTACGCCATTTGTACAATTTAAGCTATCACAAATTTTAAGACAGGGCTTTTATCATACCATGGATACTTCCTTCCGACTATGAGGTATGGCATATTTTTTTTGGGGCTCCTCCACTGGCGCATTAAACATTTTTAAAATCCAAAAAAGAGTGATCAGGAATTTTACTCACTCTGGGAGGAGAGATTCTTGCAGGCCCATATTTCGCAAACTCAAACTTTTAAAACTCCCGGCTTTATATATATGCTTGACATTTCTATGTACATGAAAAGAAATAGTGAGATAATTGCTGGCAACCACCCCATTCACAGGTTTCCTCAGCGTAACAACAATCTTTATTCGCCCAAGCACATGGAGAAGGGTATATTCAGGCGTAAAAATATACAACTCTTTGAAAAACGAGTTGAAAGCTGAGACCGATTTGAAAGTATTCAAGAATAAAATAGGTGATATACTGTTGAGGAGTTGTCCCTAGAGTGTTGAAGACGGAATGAGGTCCTTCACTGGACTCATAGGTTAAGAAAATTGGGCTAAATATATTGAAAAATGTATCAAGAACAATCGTGTATGTAATATATATATATATATATATATTATATATATATATATATATATATATATATATAATATATATATATATATATATATATATATATATATATATATATGTGTGTGTGTGTAATTGACAGGTGACATGTTGTGTGAGTTTCAATGAAGCTCACATATATAGAACTTAGCGCTATGAGTAACAGTAATAATAATAACTCCAAAAGCCAGGGTACAATTTCCGTCAGGAGGTCAGGAAATCTCCTCAGAATGAGGTGAAGGAGCAAACACAGAGTAGGAGAAAAATTCAAAGGTGAGAGAAAACATAAGGAAACGGAAGGACTGTGTAGAAGAGAATGGGGGAAAAGATAGATTTCTTTATCCACGAAAAAGAAAAAGGGAGAAAATTAATAAATGGAGAGGAGGAATGCAATTAATGATAATGTGAATCGAATATATAACATCTAATACAGGTAATCAATTGGGGATCAAGTGAATTAAGAGATAAAATAGAAAAGATAGACAAAGATTAAGAAATAGAGTGACGAGTTGTGAATGAAAATATAGCTAGAACGAATTTAGAAAAGATGAATAAACAATAAATTGGCAGAGACAGATACGAGTTACGAGTTTAATGAAATAACTGACATCACTACAGAAAGATAAATACACTTTACTCGATAATCTTCAACATGATATTATGATGAAATATGATGGATATCTTTTTTATAATTCCAAGTATTTTCCCCTCTTCTTCTTCATAAGTATTCCACTTCTTTCCAACTACTACTTTTTATCATATTCTACTTATCTCATTTCAGTGGAAAAAGCAGAGGTAAAAATCACTTCAAAAGCCAGGAGACAATTTCCGGCATCAAACTACTTCAAACAGCATTGAGCTCAATTTTTCAGTGCTGCAACTTCAATTTCAACTTCGTCACAATGAATTATCACAAACTCCTCATCTCAGAAACTACTGTTTTTCCGTTCCTTAATATAAACCAACAACTGCTTCAACGTTCCATATTCCGAAAAATTCTACTGTCTCTTTGCTGTTGTCAGATGATGAAAAATTCTCCACAAAATTGTTGTTGGGAACAAGAAAATTTCCAGAACATTTTTTTTTCTTTGTTCACCGTTGAAGTTTGAACTTGCTCACTCTTCCAGTGAGATTCAATTTAAACTGTCAGCATTCGTTGAATGGGAGAGCATTGAGTATGTTTATAAGGAATATCGACAGTTTGAAGTCTAGCTGTAGTGGGACATCAGCAAACTTTTAATGAGAAGGCCTCGTGCTGGTTAGTTGGTAAAGTTGCCGCTAGAAGCGCTGGTGTTGTGACATTTTGCCCAATATATTTCCTCCTGCAGACTTATCTTAGACTGTCGATCTTTTAATGGAAAAACTTTCGGCATTGATGGCTGTCGATTGGCTCTATAAATGTTTATTGGCAGCTCCTGAATGAATAAAGTGGGAGCTTAGAATGAATCTGATTGGATAAGTTTAGGTTGAGGTTCAGACACGTGGCTAGAAATTGGGTCTATAAAATGCAGGTTTCATGGATATTGAAAAGGTGTTCAAGGAGTGTTCAAAATCATGATTGATTCTTGTCTACAGAGATAGAAACAAAATCAAATTCGAAGAATTGATTTTCACAGTAGATTCAAAAGTATATACTGTACTTCCACAAAAAAACAAAATTGGAACAAAGGTTATATCTTATCATGTTCTAACTCTGAATCTTCACTTTTTAATTCCTCAAATTCGAAAGAAATTCTACTTAAAAGGTTGTCAATGAATGGCAGCAAAGAGGTTATTTGAAAGTTTTATTATCATCACAGATATAACTGAATCCAGATTATCAATCATTACTCATTAGTAATCCCAGTTGACATTACAACCAATTATTAAAAAGGAAACATGTTTAATTCATAGTATATTATTTTTCAAGTTAGAACACTTCAACCTCTATATCACTCTTATTACTCTATCTAATCATATTCTTCTGATCATCAGCCACTATGTCACGGTGACAATGAAAAGGATTTCAGTTGAAGTATCATTGAATTCTTGTGTCAGGGAAAGATTGTGAGAAGAAATTAGCATACTGCTATACTACTGTATTATTACAACAGGGCTTTCACAGGATAATGTGAATTCAATAGAGCTTGCTATGCTCTAGTTGTTAGTTGACAGAGCGAAGTGAGGTCTAAGATTCAAGTCGAGGGTTTGGCATTTCTCTTAATGTTTAAAACAAAATTAAGGATCATAGAATATGTTGCGCATTTACGGTGAAACGCGGTAAAAGATTTTCATGAAATTTGACAGGTATGTTCCTTTTTAAATTGCGCGTCGACGTATATACAAGGTTTTTGAAAATTTTGCATTTCAAGGATAATATTAAAGAAAAAAGAGCCTCCTTCATACGCCAATAATAGATTAAAAATCAGACTATAGAATTATTCATCATAAATCAGCTGTTCAGTGGACTATAATAATTCTACCTGTTCAAAAACATCGAACATATTGAAAAATGTATCTTTCCATCAACGTTAGTAGACAGTTAGCTATAATACTACCCCTTCAAAAACATCGAAAATCTTGAAAATGTATCTTTCCATCAACGTTATAGACAGTTGCAGCCAGACCTGATAACAGCACTCACACTCACATTCCGAGACGACACGTCACGGTACGATAGGACAGAAAGCTCTATGTTTATTCAGGATCTTTTCTAGACATATTTAATTAATGAATTATTTATTAATTTTCGAGAAAACATAACAACAGGTCAATGTAACTTACTAAACGCGAGGTCTACTGTTCACAGAACTAGTAGTACACAAGGAAAAAATAATAAAACAAATAGAAAATGAGAAATTAGAGAATAAACGAGAGAAAAGAGAAGTGAAAAATATGGATACGTAATGTAACGAACCAAATTCTGATGGGTAAATAAAAATCCCTACTTGAAAGAAATTTATAGGTCTAAGTGGAATAATAGGCTAATATCGCCAAATGCGATAACGCTTTTAAAGATTAGATAATATCAGGCATCATGGCTAAATTTATAACGGCCGAATAGAAATGTAAATAATTTTGCTACTTATATAATATTATATAAAGTATTGAAAATTTGAGGTTAGGCATAAAATATCTATTGTTCGGCGACATAAGGATCGATTGAGTTGCATAACGTAGAATCTAGCCAGACACCTTGGCAGAAATTTATTGTAACTAAATGGTATGCAACTAGAGGAACCAAAAAATGCACATGGCTAATTGTTGTAAAGTGAGAAACAACCTATAATCTTTAGAAAATTATATTGCATGTAAAAAATGTACTAAAAAACCCAGATAAAAATAATTTAATGTATTAAGGTAGTAGGAGGTTCGTAGGCTCATGTATACTATAACAAATTTGCATGAACCAATCAAATGGTAGCAATTGATAGGCGGTAATAGTGAGCTGATTCAAACATATTTGTATATATTTCTATAAATTAATGATAAGAGTTTATGAATTATTGTTGTTCAGTTTATGTTCTGGATATGGCCCGAAGGCAGATAAATTTTCAGAGGTTAACATAAGTAATAATTTAATAGATTGGCACGAACTATTTGAGCCTTGAATGGCGTAGTAACAAATTATTTAAATTTTATGTGAATTTGCAAGTTGGAAATGAAAATTGTGAAAGAGAAGTAGAACTTACCCACTTGCCTGCCAACCACTACCATGTCACCAAAATTTGTAGAGCACAATATCTTTTACTGTACCTTTTTAATGACTTGAAGTTAAATCGAATTATTAATTTTCCATAAGACTTTGTGATGCTATAGTAAAGCAAAAGTCATTTAAATATTTTTAATCCCTTGGAAGAGACGACGTCGGCCACCAACAATCCAGGACTACCAGGAGTTCGGATCGCCATCAGCAACTTATAGAAAATCCAGCACGTGAGTGCAAAATGGTTGAAATAATAATAGGGCGCCCTCAGTGCTTCGAATGAGATAAGAAATAAAAGCTAGCTCATCAAAAAGGTTTTAAGAATTGAGAAATTAATAAAAATACTTGCGCAAGTCTTAAAATGGTATAAGAAATATTTTATTGAATAGTAACGAGTCAATTCATATATCAAAGGATACACCAATTTAAGGAATACTAAGTTCTAAGCTAATAATACAAATGTTCACATGATCATTGTTTCTATAATGTAATTTGTGATAATATAATGTAGCTCTGGTTCATTAGATAAATTGATCTATCTATTTCCATCAGGTGCCGAATCTTGCACCCTGAGATATATATATATAATATATATATATATATATATATATATATATATATATATATATTTATTGGAAACTGTGGAAATTGATAATTATTATTGATTTGTCAATTTATCATGCTCTGATTTGGGAAGTTAATATATATATATAAAGTAGGATTATCCAAATCGACAAGCAACAGCCAGTTGATGTCAAAGCTACATGCAGATAAATGCATATGATCAATGAAATGGAAAGCACATGGTAAAGTTCGTGCTATAGAACTGGAAAATAGTACTGATCTGTGATATTTTTATTTGATTTCGTTTCTTGTTCCATTGTATATTTTGTTGCTCTATATATTTTCTCTTTGATCTAAATTTGAGATTATTTGTTTAATATATGTATCAAATTTTTCATGGTGTACCATTCATTTTATTCCTCAATACCATAGGATATAAATTATATTTATGTATATATATTTTTCATAAATTATCAGTATTATATTATTACGAAAGCTCCTGTCTGAGCCTATTGAGATTTTAGTGAGATTATACCCTAGAAAACCACGACCAGACATTATAGTTATTAAGCTAACTCTCATGCTCTACCGATTGACGCCAAGCGAGAGGCTAAGCGTTATTCCACCAAAAGTAACGTGACAGTAATTATCTAGTTCAGTTTGGAGAAAGTGAGAAGTAAAATATAAAATGAAAATAGTTTGATAATGAATAATCGATTGATGAACGATATAGAGGTAGAGAAAAAGTGAATATTGAGAATAACTTGGAGAAATAAAATAAGACTGAGGTGGATATGGAAATAATGAATATATATTAGGAGAACTTCTAGCATACTAAATCGATTGGCTAAATGACAAATTAAGATAAAGAAAGGAAAAAAGATGTTGTCGAATTCCACTATAACATTTTTATTCACCAAAACTAGTTTAGATTTACAGATCTTAGAAAAGTAGACTTGAGATGCGCGGGAACACTAGCGTCAGTTGATACATTTTCATAACGGCAAGAAAAGTTGTGTGAGTGTACCACACCAGATTTTTCTATTACTGACAACCATTCGTATAAGCTCACCTTCCCCTCACTTAATTATTCTTTACTTTCAAATATGTGAATAGAAATGTTATAGTGGAATTCGACAACATCTTTTTTCATTTCTTTATCTTAATATGGAGAAGTTCCACAATATCTCTGATAAAAGTGTTAAATTTATCAAATGACAAATACTTACCCTGTCTGAAGCAATCACAATAAAGCGAAAATAGCAGCATGGCATGAGTTGATTCAGACAATATCAACACATAAACTTAACCAAAGATTGGTCAAAGAAAGCTATATGAATCAATAGAAATTGCAGGTCATTGGATATATATATATAATGCAGCAATAATACAATAAGAAAGGATATATTACAGAGTATACTGCATTTTAGTGCCCCAGACACATTTTGCTGATAATGTGCTTCGAATCGGTCAATGAGGTTATTGATAGAACCATGAAATGTTTCAAGCATGCGTGGGACACTATTTCAGTAGATATAAGAATCAATTGTTAGCAAAGCAACATGTTGAGAAGTGTTGACGTATACCATCCCACTTGTTCGGTTTATTTATAGAATTTGTGTTGAAATAATAATTATTGTTGTTCTAGTGTGTTTGGGGCTGATACATTGACTCACGAACCTTTAAATAAGTGGAATTAATTGGTTTGCTGCTTGCAGAAAAACCGGTTAAATTTTTATCGTGATTATATTTCACAAGTAGCCTTCTTTTCGAAAAAGCCTTCTCTGATTGGCTCTTGTGAAATCAATCACGATTTTTGAACAACCGGGTTTTAGACTAATATTCGATTTGAGTTCATCGTTAGATGAATGATACATGGTTAGAATGTGATACATTACACACAATGTACAATATGTGATACATTACACACATTGCACTGTATGTGACCATGATGAGCATGTATATTAAATTTGACCAAATCATGCAATACATAACAATTGTTTAATATCCTATAACTTCAAGCTGTTATAATTTGAGTGGGAATGTAGTAAGAGAACGACAAATATTTGAGCATGTAAGTACTATTTTTGTTAATTATAAAACAGGGATTACAATGCGAATAGATAAAGTAACAGGGATTACTTTTATTGTAACATCCGTTCATGGAACAAAAATAATAATATATAATTAAATTCTTGATTAATTCTATAAGGATTGTTCCTTCAATTGAATTAACCAGGACCCTTTTCCTATAGTGTTTCTTATTAGCTTGGATTGAATTCACTACAAGTATGACATAATATTACTATAGTGATGTCCACGTTATAATGGCAGTGTTTGATTAGCAATGGTACTTCTATCCTTGTATATTATTCAACGAAGCGGATAGCGCTATCTTTTCTCGCTTTGCTCTGTTGCCAGATCGTCTTTCAACAATGTAGAATTAATTGATTAAGGCTATTCGGTACACCTTTTTATTTTTATTTTATCTTTCTCAATATGATTGTTAAGATTATAACATTATAAGAGTGAGAAAAAGTGGCAACTGAAATTTTTAAGTGTTCTAATGAGCGAGTTATGGGTTGTTGAAGTGCTAAACTCCGTTTTCTTTTCAGATCATGAACAGTTTCGAATTTTCCATTGGAGTTTTTTTAGAACATTCAGTATATCATTGGCATTGTTCTAATATGCGTTTTTTAATGCCAAAATAAACAAGTTATAAACGAGTTTACAAAATAAGTTATTTTTTTACTTATGAACGAAATGGGGAATAAAATGTTTTAGTTTGGAAACATACATTTTTTGAATTTTTAAAAGAAGTTCTAATAATATAGTCGAAACCGTTTATGATCTGGAAAGAAAACGGAATCTGGAAATTTAGCACTTTAACAACCCATAACTCGCTTATTAAATCACTCAAAAATTTTAGTTACCACTTTTTCCCACTCTTATGATGAATGATCTTAACAATTATATTGAGAAAGATTATAAAATTAAAATGATAAAAAAGTGTACCGAACAGACTTAACAAATTATTTCATCTTGATTATGAAAATTCATTATGACATTATTGAAAAATATTATTCAATATTTTATTGAAAATATAAAATATAATTGATTATTTTAAACTGAAATGAACAGTCAATTTTACATCGATAAACCTGTATTAGCTACCGTCTCTAATAGGCATTAAGTCGGAGGATCGGCAACGTTGTTCTCCTATCCCCTTCCACTGACATTATAACGTGGACCTCACTATAGAGGAAATGAGTCGCATCTTGAAATGGAAAAGGTTACAAGTTATTCGGATATGAAATATACAGTGTAATATAACAAGTATCTAGAGAAAACGTGTACAGTATACTGGCAAAAATTATCCACTTACACTAGGTTTCATTCGATTTATTGTTGTCAACCATCTCATATACAGTATTATTACATTCAATTCACATACTCATAGTGACATTCACGTTTTAAAGTAAGCATCTGAATAACATTTGTTTGCATCCCTTGTCTGAGATCGGACATAGCAGATAGCTCTCTATTTTTTTCATTTTTCCAACTCTGCACCGTTTCCAAATTTTTTATAGACTTTGGAGAAATATCATAACTATAGCTAATAAAAAAATATGTTACTTCAATTATGAAAATTCACACTCGAAAAATGTGCATTCTCTTGCTAAGTAAAATAAAACAATATTCATTGAAAAAAATTTATATTATGAGATAGAATCAATCAACATGATCATTATTAACAAGAGTATGAGATCAGATCATATAGCGTGATAACTTGAATCACTATGAAGCTATGTACACCCTCTCTTTTAGCATGCATTACCTGTACTATGAATGCGGTATGTTATCGATACATATCGCCAAAAACTATGGCATTTTCAATTATTATTTTCATTTGTGAAAATATTTTTGTATTTGGCAATCAATTCATAATTCATTATGCATATTATAATGTGACAGAACTCAATCCTGTAAAGAAGGCAATGGAAAAAGGAATGTGACAACAGCGTCTTCCAACATTTCCACTGGCTTCCAAAACGTGTATCTCACTATAGCCACTGACTTACTTATTATATAAAAATGAAGATTAGAAAGCAAAGTACCCTTCATTAAACAATAATTATTTCGCTCACTCATTCGCTCACTTATGATAATTCAAAATAATTATGTTGTGAGAAATAAAATGAAGTTGAAGAAAGCGTATTTTGATTTTGGATGTCTATGAAAATACGATTAGCCTTATTACCAAGAAGGTGATTATTCTAAATAGTTTACATATTCAGTGCATTGCTCTACTTCCAGTATGAATCCATATTTTGTTCATTCTAGATATAAAGAAAATAAAAATCTCAGTACCCTTTTTTTGAAAAATTTTATCACATTTTGTTTATCCTTTACTGATTGATACAATAAGTACATCATGAAAATGACAGGGGAAAGAAAAATAAGGTAACCTTGTGCTATCCCTCTCCCAAATTTAGATAAGGTTACACATAGTCCGAAATAGGTTATAAATAGTGATTATATTCTATGTGAATAGTATTAATAGTCAGAGTATATATATTAACTTACTTAGTATAGGTCTTCGGTGAACCTTATCTTACTTAAAGTTCTACAGAGCCTCACAATATCATCAGTGGTATTATGCAAATGTCGCTAAACCCCAGCTTTGATGTTTGTAACTCACGATGAATTTGAACGCATATAATAACGATGATGAAAATCCATCTTGTGATATTGAGAGGTGTTAGAGGACATCTTTCCCTTGGGTCCACAGGGTAGGACCCTCAGTCACAGGGTGTTAATGAAGGCCCTGTCCAAGGTCAAAGGGTCAAAGACAGTCGGCCTACATCAATATTCATAGCGTGTCATTCTGATTAGAAGCCCTTCGAGTTTCCCTGGAAGGGAAAGGGCCATTTCATCCTTTGTGGCCTGTCGATTCACAAACACATAAGTTCATCAACTCACCGACGACTAAATGTAGATGATAAAGTTATGATGCTGATGATAAAGATGATGATGATAAAGATGGTGAAGTTGTAAAGAGATAGGAGTTATAGTAAGAGAGAAAAGAAGGAGGAGAAGGAGAATTGAAAGTGAAATAAAAAATTAAGTAATTAGAGAGAAGAAAGTCACAGTAGGGAAAAGATGAAGAAAAAAGAAAGGACCAAAAAAAGCAGAAGTCAGAAAATAGAAAGGGGAAGAAATAGTAAGTGTGATAGAAGGAAGAAAAAAGAGAGAAGACAGAGGGAAGAAAGAAGAAAAAGGAAGAGGAAGAGGAAAGAGGAAAAGGTGGAGAAAAGGCAAAAGGAACAAACAACAGTGAATAAAGGAGGAAAGACAACGAGAGGAAGAAAAATGGGAGGCAAAAAAATATGAGGGAAAGTTTGATTGATTGATTGATTGAGTACTTTATTTATGTAGATTACAATATATACTGGCTTATACACTTATATACAATAGCTTACAATACAGCAAAATTATAGATGAATTTACATAATATAGACTAAGAAAATAATTATTGAACTGTATATGATATGAAAAAGTGATTTGAAATATGATAACTATAGATAATTATATTGTTATGCATCTACATTAATTGGCGGAGCTTTGGACATATCAATGTCCATTCTCCGGAAAGAATATTAAAAATATCCTTCCCACTAACTCTCTACCAAAAAGAAGATGGAGAGGAGAAGAAAGAGGAAAGGAAGGAGAAAAAGGAAGAGAAAGAGGAAAGAGGAAAAGGAGGAGAAAAGGCAAAAGGAACAAACAACAGTGAATGAAGAAGGAAAGACAACGAGAGGAAGAAAAATGGGAGGCAAAAAAATATGAGGGAAAGGAGAGAGAATGACATACGTAGGAGCAAAGAAGAGATAATACAGATAAATAACTTTTCATTCTAACTCAAGGAAAGTAAATACCTGTAGTATATTTAATATGTGATATTTATACAGATGAAATAATTAAAAATGAAAATCCAAGTACTATTATTTTTTCAAAACCGTTCACTCACAAAATGTTTCGGCTATGATCCAATTGTCCTATGACTTGATAATGGCATGAAAGCCGAAATATGTTGTGAGTGAACGTTTTTGAAGAAGGTTACTTAGATTTTCATTTTAATTTTTATTCAAGAGAAGCCCTAATGAAAAGAGACAGTATAAACTATATGAAATATACCATCATTGAGCTGAAATCACCTTGAAGTGTTGGTCCACACATCTCTCACAATCGTACTTGTCTTCAGCCACGCACAAGACCAACGGGCATCTGTGCATCATCCTCAATGAAAATTAATGAGAAAACATTTCCCTCCCAATATCAACTTCTAGAATATTTTCCTCGATAGTGAAATTCTTGTTATGGAGTAATACTAGAAGCTTATTGTTTCCATGTCTCCTTTTCCATCGTATTATAATGTAAATACCACAGCGGTTGGAATTATCCGGTGAATCTGGACTGATATTAATTATTTTTATTCTTGTTGATGAGAAACCTATCATTTACATCTCAAATACTTACTCTATTCGTCAATAAAAAATATTTTGTAATAATTTGATCACACATTTTCATAATTGAGATAGAAAATTTTGGTGGTACATCAAATCACGAATGAAATTGTCTTGCAACAGAGCGGGGTTGGAAAAGGATAGAACTATCTGCTTTGTTTCATGACAGACAACAATGAGGAACCAATGTTAATGACATTGTAACTTTATAATTATTATTAATGAAATCTCACTATAGATTACTTTTCTCTAGAACTAGTCAAAAAAAATATTACTTATTGGGACAACTGTCTTGAATTTTTCTTTGAATTTGCTATTATCTTCAAGAGGATAAATCTATTTTTGCTTCGTCTAATGACACTCAGCGATAGCGGACCGTTCTAATATACTCACTCTATAACCTGAATCTTACTATGATAACGTTTTTTCTGAAGCTAGTCAACAATTATTATTCATTGAAACGACCGACTAGAATTCTGTTAAAATTTTCAATTCTCTTGAAAAGAGTTCGACCTCTGTGAGCTTTAGTTGGGTTAGTTGGAGTAACTCCGTAAAGTTGAATTCGATTGAGTCACCAGAACTTGAAAGAAAGTTTAATTGACTGTTTCGCGCGAAACGAAGTTCCACTTTAACCTTCTCCTCCTTCCTCACTCACCAACTTCTGTCTTCGACTTTCCTTCTTCTGTTTCCCTTTTCTTTTCTTCCTGTTCAACTCTCACTCCTTTTTGTATTAATATTTCACTCCACTTGCTGTTGATGTTGCCTTCGACACATCATTATCAACACAGGAGAGTGGATGATGTGAAAAAAAAAATGATGGAGAAGAAAATGGAGAAAAAGAGAAAAAAATGAATGAGAAGGAGTGGAAGAGGAAGAAGAACAACAACAACAGCAACAAGAACAACAATAACAACAACAATAACAACAACAATAACAACAACAAAAACAAGCAGCAGAAGAAGAAGGAAAACAAATCAAATCAAATCAAAATCAAAATTGTTATTCACAATACTAACAATTGAGGATCCTGCCAAACCCGGAGGTTTTTCGGCGGGTGCCCAGTTACAAAAAAATACGAGTTACAAAGATAAATAAACTTAGACGAAATAAATATTACACTTTAAAGATTCAAAAAGTCTAAGATGAAAGAGAACAAATACAAATTGCAAAAAGAAAATAAGAAACATACATCAGATTTTGATAGAGAATTGATAAAAAAGGGAAAATAACGGAAATTTATTAGAAAGGGATGAAATAAAAAGGAAAGGGGAAAATTTAATAAAAAAAAGGAAAAAAACAACAACAACTAGCAACAGCAAGAACAATAACAACAACTAGAAGTAGAATAGGAAGAAGAAGAAGAAGAAGAAGAAGAAGAAGAAGAACAACAACAACAACAACAACAACAACAAGTAGTTGAAGAAGAAGAAGAAAAATAATTTTGTGTCAGGAAAAAAATATTGACAATTCGGGAATAAGAATGAAGTTTGATAGGAAGCGAGGTTAACTACGTTAATAATAGAATAAAGAAAATCATGTATGGGGGGGTGAAAGATAACAAATTGATTGAGATTTTAAGTAATTTTGAAATTTACTAGAACCCACTAGAGAGAAAGTAGAGAAAAACATTATTTTCTTCATCCTCATCCTATGCTAGAGCCATGCGAACAGAAAGGAATGAAGATGGTGGTAGCTAACCTAAAACTGGAAGTGTAAGGGGAAAACAGTAAAGGAAAGCATGAAAAAGGATAAATGGGAAAAAAGTGCAAAGAAAAGGGAGTGATAAATGGTGAAAACTGATTGGAAATGTAATTCAAGTGGAGAAGGATGAGAAAAAGTGAAAGAAATGAAAAAACGGAAGAATCACGTGCTGAGAGGGACAGTAAGTAAACAGGAGAAATCCAGAAGTCACGAGTTCGATACTGTCAGTGGATCTTAGCTATTTGGAAGTTTTAATAGAATAAAGTGAGGGTTTTCAGTGATTGTATGAAAGTAAGAGGGAGCAAGAGATAGAGAGAATGTAAGAAGGGATTAGAGAGAGAGAGAGAGAGAGTGAGTGAGTTTGAGGAGGTTGGTAAAGAGGGGTTGATGTTTGACTTGTACTCGAGAACTCGCTCAGATTTTGTATTCCGGATGAGGAGGACTGTGTTCGTGAGAAGAATAAGTGGAGTATTGGAAAGCGAATGAGGAAAAGAAAGAAGATTGATAAGGGATGAAGAATGAAAATATATATGGGAGAGTGGGTTAAGAAGGTGAAAAAAATGTTATAAGACAAAGGGTAAAGAAGGGAAAAGATGAAGATGAGAATTAAGTGAATAGTCAGGAAAGGAGGAGAATGATCATACGAGGTGAGGAATGAGAAGGAAGTAATAATTTTATGAAGTTTTTAGAAAAAATTTAGTAGTTATTGAAGGTCAGGAGAACAAAGGAACATGAGAAGGGGATGATGATACGGAACAAGATAAAAGAGAATGATCATGTGGACTTGTGTTAGAAGGAGAGCGTTAATAAAAGAGCATAACAATAGAATGAAAAGAAAAGGAATAATCAGATTAGAATGGGGAGAAGAATAATAGACATAGACATATTACCAGAAGAATCCTATACTATTGAACGAGCAATTTCTGTTCATCTGTTTAGATGCTAAGATGTTTAGATGTTTAGATATTTAGATGTTTAGATGTTTTGATGTTTAAATGTTTAGATGTTTTGATGTTTAAATGTTTAGATGTTAGATGTTTAGATGTTAGATGTTTAGATGTTTAGATGTTTAGATGTTTAGATGTTTAGATGTTTAGATGTTTAGATGTTTAGATGTTTAGATGTTTAGATGTTTAGATGTTTAGATGTTTAGATGTTTAGATGTTTAGATGTTTAGATGTTTAGATGTCTAAATATCTAAATATCTAAACATCTAAACATCTTAGCATCTAAACAGATGTTTAGATGTTTAGATGTTTAGATGTTCAGATGTTTAGATGTTTATATAATTTGTATTTGACCGGATTTCGAAAACGGCTCTAACGTTTCTCACGAAATTTGAAACAAAGTAGGTTTATGATATGTAAATACGATTGCAGTAGGTCTCAACCCTTGTATAACTCGCTGAAGGACTTAAAAGGATAAATACGTGCTTGGAAAAACAGCTGGAAATTCGTCGTCTGTCGATACCGTTAATGGAAGAGAGTTAACGAGTGCATTATTGTGTGGGATCATCCAGCTGATCTCACGGGAAGAAAAATTCTTATTTTCGTTTATTTCTTTTTTTTATAGAACATGTTCACTTCAGAAAGTCGAAAATAGTAACTAGATGCTGTTAGTGTAGAATAGTACATCCTATTATATGAAGCGAGCAATTTCTGTATTTTACGGCTCTAACGATTTTCACGAAATTTGGAACATAGTAAGTTTATGATATAAAAATGCGAATGCACTAGGTCTCATCCTTGGAGAAACTCGCTGAACAACATTGGAAGGATAATTCATCCTTGGCTGAATTCATTCAGCTGAAACAGCTGAGACTTTCGTCGTCTGCGGATAGTAAAGAAGTGAGTGTGTAAAAAATCAAAATGTCGCATCCCCGAAATACAAGAGATGACGTACAGCCAGCTGTGAAATATGAACACGACCATTTCAGAGAATAATTGTGTTCTGTTTATCAATAAATAAAAATAATGAGCGTAGCTCGGTGCCCCGAGTATTATAATTATGGAGTATATAGTATTAATATAGAGGAAAAATAGCGTAAGTAGATATCCCATGGTATAGGGAATTTATGTCGCAACTTTTACTGTTATCTCAAGCTGATTACTGTCGACTATTGTCAATTTTCACTGTTTTGTTGGGGTGATAGTGTATGAATGGCACAATTTGAGAGAATACCAGCGTCACACAGCTGCATAGGAAAGAACTACGTGATTATCGGCTTGAGATAACAGTAAAAGTTGCGACATAAACGCCCTATACCATGGGATATCTACTTATGCTATCGTTTCTCTATGGTACTAATAAATGGTGGTTTGAGAATAATTGTTTCTAAAATTAATCATTTTGAATAGGATTGGAAATCGTTGACAAAGAGGGGAAATTGAAGATGATTAAATTGAAATGTAGTGGAGGAGAGAATAATCATTGAGATCAAAGAAAAGATTTGGATAAGGAAGTTGTGGAGAAGAAAGAGGAGGAGGAGGAGAAGTGGAGGAGGTGGACTACAAGATTACCATGAAGAGGAAGAATATTGGTAATTGCTGGGAAGGAATCAGGTGACAAAGAATGAGCAAGGAGGTTGACATCAAATAATAGTGAAATACACAAATCAAGAAGGAAGAGGAAATAGATTGATTGAAGAGGGAAATTTGAGGTTCAATGAGAAAAATCTGAGGAGAAGGATCAGAAATGGAACTTTGGGAGAGTAGAGAACATGCGAAAAATCACTCAAGCAAATGCATCCTCCTCATTTCCTCATTCCATCTATCCTTATTATTTTTCTTTTTCTCATCCTTCTTATTGTTCTTGAAGCATCTCAGATAATAATGTAGGATCAGTTGCAGTAGTCAATTTGTAGGTTTGTTAGTAGTCAACTATATAACTGCGTTTTGAACTGAATTTCAAAGAAGCCTGAGAGTTTGGGAGGAAATAGAGTGAAAAGAGGGGCAAAAAACAAGAAAAAACCTTGAGAAGAGAGGCGAAAGAAAAGGAAACCGTGAAAAGGGAAGTGTTGAAGAAATACAAGATGTGAAAAAGTAGGAACAATAATCTATAATATTGATAGTAAATAGGTTTCTATCAAAGGTAATTTATGTCATTGTCACAGGTCCAATTTAATTATCATGTTAAACAAAAAATAAACATTGGCCTACACACAAAAACGTTTGTCGTAATTTACAAAGCGAGTATCATATTCTGAACACGATTTATCATTAGTTTGTTATATCAATTTATTTGGATGGGTAGAATTCTATTTTGAAAAATTCAATGAGTAATTAATATTTTTTTGAAAATATTCAGACCCTATGTTGGGATTTCCGTAATATTATTCTGATCATAGATCGAATATTGGTTTTTATGGGTTCAAAATAGAGCTAGTTGAAGAATAATCTCTGAACAGGCTCGATCATTTTCAAGTTTTGGAGCAAGAATCAATCGTCATCATCATGAAAAATTAGAATCTTAAACCAATATAAGCATGAATATACATGTAGTGTAATGAAGTCGATAATGTCAACATTATAATTGCTATTTTTTGATAAATTGTCGGAATTTTTGATAAAAAACTATTGAAATAATTGTACAGCAAAATTATGATCTTGCTTATACTTTAAAAAATGAACATCACCTCAATTACATGTAATGATAGATTGATTGATTGATTGATTGATTGATTGAGTACTTTATTTATGTAGATTACAATATATACTGGCTTATACACTTATATACAATAGCTTACAATACAGCAAAATTATAGATGAATTTACATAATATAGACTAAGAAAATAATTATTGAACTGTATATGATATGAAAAAGCAGTTTGTAATATAATAACTATAGATAATAATCATATTGTTATGCATCTACATAAATTGGCGGAGCTTTGGACATATCAATGTCCATTCTTCGGAAAGAATATTAAAATATCCTCCCCACTAACTCTCTACCAAAACGTTAATTTCGTTATTTAAACTAAGGATTTATTTATTAATGGAAATATTGTAAAAGTTTTAATCAATATGAATATTAAAGAGAAAAAAAAACAGAAAATTGATAGAGTAAAATAATTATATAGGTAGATAAGATCAAATAATTGATTAATAAAATGAAGTAGGCTGAAAGTAGATCAGGGTTATCAACTTTCAGTAATATACAGCATTATGCAGTGGATAATTGAAATAACATGAGTTTATATAATATATATATATACATACAATTATATATATATATATATATATATATATATATATATATATATATATATATATATATATATATATATATATCTATATATATATATATATATACATTATGCAGTGGATAATTGAAATAACATGAGTTTATATAATATATATATATATATATATATATACATATATATATATATACAATTCGTTCTATAACATGGTTTAAAGGTTTGTATTTGTGGGATGGGTGGGGGATGGATGTCATGTGATCGTTCTAGGGCCGGACAGTTTCAGTCATTTGTTCCAAAAGATGTTTTTTTAAAGTTAGGATGAAGCTCGCTCGGCTCTCGATGGACCTGATAGAAACAGGAAGTGCATTCCATGCACGACAGGCACTGACTAAGAAGGATTTTGTGAAAATAGTAGTTCGATGATTGGGTATCCTTAAAGTACTTTCTCCGGTTCTAGTATGTGAAGCATCTATCCTCCTACCTTCAGAGACAAATTTGAAATCATCTTTAAAATAGTTCGGATTACCGTATATCAAGATATCTCTAACAAGCTTGACTATTCGAAAAAGCCTCTGATTGGGAAGCTTTAATGTTGAACTAGCAATGTGGGCTGGGGTGATATGATCATGGCGTTGGAGAGAGTAGACGAAACGTAGACAATAATTTTGGCAACGCTGTAGTTTATCATTCAGAGTGACTTGCATATCGTTAAGAACAGAATTACAATACATTAAATGTGGGAAGATGAGAGATTGAACCAATAATAATTTAATGTTTCTAGGGAGGATATCGTGCATTTTCTTCAATGCATGCATGGCTGAGAATACCTTTTTACAAGTTTTGTTTACTTGTTCTGACCAGTCAAGAGTATTATTCATAATAATGCCTAAATTTTAACTGAGCTACAGTAAGGAATGTCATTACCGTCTACACTAATTTTGTGAATCGATTCAAGGTCAATATTGTTTATAAGACGAGAATATCCAATTATAATGGGTTGTGTTTTGATGGGATTAAGCTTAAGGCCATTTTTCTTTGTCCATTCCACTATCGAATTGATATCCTGATTCATTATTCCAACTGTTTCATTAATTTTTGTTATGGGACAGCTTAAATAGATTTGAAGGTCGTCTGCATAAGTATGGAAACTGGAGAATTTGATAATGGAAGAAAGGTCATTAGCATACAAAGTGAAGAGGAGAGGGCCTAAAATTGAACCTTGTGGTACTCCATGCATAACGTTTTTCCAAGTTGACTTTTTGTCACCGACAGATACACATTGTTTCCTACCTAATAGATAGGATTTAAACCAAACTAACGAGTTGTGACTGAAACCAAGAATAGCCAACTTATTCAGAAGGACTGTATGATCAACAGTATCGAATGCTTTAGAAAAATCAAATAGTGTGAGGATGGTGCATTTTCTTTGGTCCATAGCTAACCTTATATCATCAGTGACACGAAGCAGAGCTGTCTCAGTTGAATGGAATTTTCTAAAGCCTGATTGAAAGTTATGAAGCTTACTATTGTTGTCTAGAAATTTTACAACTTGAGCATGAATGAGTCTTTCTAGCACTTTGGACAATGCAGGTAAAATACTGATTGGTCTAAAATCCTCAACTTTATTGGGTGATGGAACTTTATTTAGAGGGCGAACCAGAGCAAACTTCCAGTTTTCAGGGAAAATGCCTTCTTCAAGTGACTTGTTGAAAATGTATGTAATGGTTGGTAAAACAGCAAATAACATCTTCTTGATAAATTAATAGGAATTTTGTCTACACCATAGCATTACTATGAATACGTTGAATTGCTCTGAAAGTGTCTTCTTCCGAGATTGGATGGAAATGAAATTGATCAGTGATTGGTAAATCTAAGTTTGTAACCTGCTCTTCAAGATCATCAATGTGATTAGCAATGACAACTTCGTTGCGTTGGTTAGAGTGTGAAACGAAATGGTCATTTATATTATTCAATGGTAAGTCAATTTGTGGATTCGATTTCTCTTTGCCAAGCCCGAATTCTTTTATTCCCTGCCAAAGTGATTTAGAGTCTTGTCTATTGTTTGTCATAAACGAATTCAAGTACCTAATCTTTGAGTTCCGTAAATAGATAGTAGAATATCAAGGATGAGAGATCTAATACAAACTGCTGAAATAATATTACTGTATGATAACTATTTTATACATCCATGGGAAGCTATAAAAGACGAATGACATCCGTTACTGCGAATACTGAACAAAGAACTTAATAGCAGAAGGAAATTCACATAGCTTATAATATTGGATATGCAAAATAATCATTTTACAGTCATGGTGAAACACTTTTGAGGTTGAGTGGTAGAGAGGACTTAAAAGTCCTAACTCCGCCTAATAGAGAATATTTTCATTTCATTCTCATTCCATTTCATTTCAAATACCATGTTAATAAATTGCATTGCTCATCATCCACACCTTCAATTGAAAATAATAAATCCTAGAATATTATACTATACTGATTATGAGGCCCTTATAACTTAGAAGCAATCAAAAGCTGCGTTTACACCAATGTTGTCTAGAAATAATATGCGAAAAAATAGTGAAGGAGTTTGTTGAAAACTCAGTTGATCTGGTACAGACGGGGCTTTTGAATAATGATAAAATAAGCTTCTCAGTTCTCACACACTGAACATATCAATCTTACCACATAGAACAACGTCTTCATAGATGTCTAGTATGAGCAGATCTTGTATTTCAATCGTCTAAATATCGTCTAAAAATATCTTCGTGGAACAGTGATTGGGCGTCTTGTAGACATTTTCCACCTAATGCTCTGAAAAAATGTTGAACCAAGAAAACAGTAGGCCTACTTCAATTACTTCTATCTTCTGACTTCTCTATCAATGACTTCTGTCTATGTAACAGCTATGCGTCCACCTCTCGAGAGTAAGTGACAATGAAAATGAAAATCTTCAATATTACTCCCTCTCTCTTCCTTCTACAAATCCCTTCCCCCATCCATCACAGGGATAATTGGGAAGGAATCACGCAAATCTCAGACAGATGATCCGTGGATTTGACAAGAGTAACTACCATAATCTAGGACCAAATGACAGGTTTCAACCCTCAATTAAACCGCCTCCCAACTGATTTTTTCCGATTGATTACAGTTATCATGGAAATCCTTGTTTTTCCCACAATCACTGTTGCAAATTATAGGTGTTTTCCATGCTAATTACACTGCCTTGTATATATATCGGACCAGATTGGAAAGCACCTTGAATATTCCTTCAAAAGTACAGTTAATTTCGACAATAGTCGGGTGACATTATATTTTGGAAGCTTCGTTCATTGTAATTATTATATCTCTAGTGAGCCAAATTGTCTCTGATGACTGACAGATTATCTAAGTATAATATTGAAAAATAAATTGCACTCTATTGAAAAAATGAGGAAAGTAGAAGATTGAGATGTTTTTTTAAAACAAGGAGGAAGGAGAACGACGTTAGATGAGAGTTGGAGCTTCAGGAGTAGACAAAGATTGGGAAATTGTGAGAAATAGCTTGGTGTTGTACTTGTTTGGAGAGATTGTAAGTCTATTGCGATATTAATTGATTGTTAGTGGATATTATAGATTTCAATAAAGTTTTAGTAAATCGAGCTGTCTAACTGGAAGTAAGTCACTTGAACTAGTGTCTAAATAATTCGAATTACATACTTTCGGTAACTAATACCAGTACCTTACAAGGCAGTTACTTAGCTTCTCGGGAGTTATGATGTTCATATTGTTGATAAATTATATTAGTTCCATCTCTCATGAGAATATAGACATGATTTTTGTTCACGATACTAATCACGTCCTCCTCTCAACTTAGATAAGCTTTGAACAAATAATATTATCACTTTTCAAATCATGATAAAGTTATCAAAGTGAAGTTCTCTTATAGTAAAGTTATCTTACGATAATTTTATCATGATTTAAAAAGTGATAATGTTATTTGTTAAAAGCTTATCTATGTTGAGAGGAGGACATGATTAGTATCGCGGACAAAAATCATGTTCAATATTCTCATGAAAGATGGAACTAATATTATTTATGAACGATATGAACATCATGTTTCGAATTTATGAATGATTCAAGCTCTAATTTTCAAAAATAAAAATAGCGTAATGCCTCTGTATCTATCTGCATCTCTAATATTTATCTATCCCAGTACCTATAGGTTACACTTGTTGACATTTTTGCGTTACTCAGTTTCTGAGTAGAGCAGTAACTGCCTTGTTAGGTACTAGAGTAAGGTACTGGAATTAGTTACCGAAAGTATTCAACTCGAATAATGTAGACACCAGGTTCAAGTGACCTACTTCCAGTTACACAGATCGATCAACTAGAACGTCAACTGGAATCTTGAAAGGCAGGCATTCAATGGACACAATTGAGCCAATGTCATGTAGTTTTTTTGACATTTGAATTACAATTGAGGAATAATATAATATCGGATGAGATCGTTTCTTTCGAACAATTTATTATATTTTCAAACAGGAACATTACATATATTTAAAATACAGAAACAAATTGCTAACATTCATATTACTTGTCACTTTACTGTGGAAATTGAAAATGAACTTATAAGTTTCATATCACTGTGATTCTTTATCAATCTGTGATTGAACAAATAATGTTTGTACAGAGCTGATTCGAGAACAGCTTGTGCTCACTAATTATAACGATGAAATTCAATAAGTATTTCTCTTACAAACGCCAAATCATTTGTTTTAAAAATTATAACAGTGTGAATAGTTATTTTTCGTATACAACTTTATTATTTTCCAATCGGAACTTAAATACTTCATGGAGATTTCACTTGTGAGGACTAATCAATATTGTTCATTTACAGATATTGGACACATAGAAAGCTATTAATATTTGAAATCATTCGCAATCGGGAATCTTATTAACCTACATGAAATATGAAGGCAAAAACCTCTATAAAAGGAATCCTGGCCATGATATTCATGACATACTTCTACTTGCAATCATTGTACATAGTTTTCAAAAAATGGCAAACGCTGAACTTCACCGATAAAGTGACCGCTATTGAGACAGTGAATTTCGCAACCATTACGTTCCTCCAAGCGTTCGAGTTAAACTTCTTCAGCTACTATGACTCAATACTACACGTGGTTTTCAGAGGAGAATTTTTCGGTTTCAGGGAGGGAATTATCATCAAAAACTCTGATCACGCGTTCTTCAGATGTCAGAAATACTTGAAAGGAGGTGTCAATTGTGTGAACAATGTCAATGAACTGCATCAGGCGCCTAGAATAGGGGGAAGAGGGGGAGTGAATGGTGATGAATTTGGGTTGAGGTTGAGAAGTGAAGTGAGAAGAAGAGAGAATAATGATGAGAGAGATCAAGGCAATGTTACAAAATTGAGTGATCTACATGGAAGAAGCTTCAGTGAACTCGAAAAGCCGGAAGTAGGTGATGAAAAATCCGAAGCTACAAGTTTGAGGAACACTCATGGTGCAATTATTCCAAATACCTCTTCAAAAGTAAACAACAATAATTCAGATTGTAATAATTTTGTTAGGAGGAGAGCTGAGTTGTTTGATATGGATGTTAATGAAGGAGACAAAAAACTATTTTCCAGAGATCTGAGTATCATTGAAGAATATTTAAACAAGTCCGCCAAAAATATTGTATACGCGGGCATCCCGGTAAAATCCATATGTATCGCTGTCAATTTAGTACCAATTTACAGTATAATCAACTATTTCCTGAAAGACTCACAGATCGAAGGTTTGAAATCCACTTTTATGATTTACGTACCTTTCACAGAAAGCTATTCACATGAGAACATTGAGCAGTTTATGGTGGTATCTGTGATACAGTTTGTGTATATATTTTTGTATTTAAAGTTGACGGTGGATTTACTTACAGTGGCACTACTGTCCTATGGAATGTTAAGGACTGAGATGTCACTCTTCTTGAATCGGTTACAAGATTTCGATGCAAGATTCTGTAAAAATTATATTGAGATTGATGATGTGGTGATGAGGAGGTCGTGGCATGCAATGTTGGCGAGAAGATTTGATAGATGTATAGAACATCATCAGGAAATTATGAGGTGAGTTTCTAAAGTTTTTCTATGTTGAGTTTCATGGACATCTTGCATTATTCATTTCTATGGGTTATATGATTAATTCATTCTATCTATTGATAATTACACATTTAATATATCAAACCCTAATAATAATAATCTATAATAAAGAGAAGAATTAAATTATACGAGTACGGGATAGGAAATTTATTCAACACTGATAAAACAATAATCATAAAATAATGAAAAATCACGAATGACACATCATCACATCTGAACTACTGAACCGATTAACTTGAAATTTTACTTTTCGATTATTGATTCACTGAAGATGGTTATAGGCCTATTTTAAATTCTTTAAGATCTCAGTAGGCCAAGTTCTCAGTTTGTCAGCTTTGTATAATTAGACCCTTTAGGACCCTTCAGAGAAACGGGTTACTTGCTAGTTAAAGATAAGAATAATGATAATTTATCATTATTATTATTGTATTATTATTATGTATATTCGATTTACAGATCAATCAACTTCAACTACCCTTTTTTTGGTTTTCCTTTGAAAAACAATCATAGAAAACACCTTTATGCCTTTATGAATGGCATATTTCGGCATTCAGTTATTTGCCTGAGTTAATGCCTTGGTGATCGAAAGAAGTTCTATTACTTATTATTTTATTCGTTACAGTGTGGGATACAATAGTGATCATATTCTTTTCCCAACAAAACCAACAGTTCTCATGATAAAAAATTAATGTGTCGAGACTGTTGTTTTTTCAAATGACTTTCTGGTTTTCTACGATTTATTTTTCACCACGTGATTTATGCAAGAATGGGTCGTATAATGAATATTATCAGTATTATAAGTGATTTCCACTGCAAATCCAATGATCTATAATAGTTATGTACTTACGATTAGATTCGACTATGTGGAAGAAGAAACAGCCGACGCAGTACCTCTCTCGACATAGTGAACTATAATAGTACTCCATCAATATAATTATTTCTCCCATTTGCACATAATAATAAATTATAAGGCACTTGAAACAATTCGATTTTTTCGTTTGCATATCTTGTTCTGACATACGCTAAATTAAAATCTAGTTTTATCATGTTCAAAAATGTTATAAATTTCTGGTTTCAACCACACCGATTGAAAAAATTATGCGTACATTTATAGAATGCAATAATTTTAGTGTGCTTTTTTATTTTGCGTTTGTAAGTGAAAATGTTCACGTTCAAAGCAAACTCATCTCTCTGTCGCTCTGTCCACTCATCTCTCTGTCGCTCTGTCCCCTAGACCCACAGTTGAATCATCCAGAGATGAGAACAGCAGACTCGCTTCGCTCACCTGCATTCCTCATTTGAACTTGCTTCCTCCCATCAAATAGTCAAATACAGATTTCCCGCTTATATCGGGTGTATCTTTGTCGTGATTTTGAAGACCTTTCAAGACAAAATTATCTACTCTTGCTGAACTTCTGTACTAACTTTGAACATTTTCTTTCAATAAGTTCTTGAAAAATGTGAGAAAACGCTAGGAATCCTTCAAATAAATCGCCTATCTTAGGGATCATATCTTTGGCGTAATTCTGGAGCCCCCTCAAAAAAATTCTTAGACTCTATAGGTGAACTTCTGTATCATATTTAAACATTATCTGGCAGTTAGTTCTTGAAAAAGCCTCAACAAAACAAAAAAACAGTTCTTTCATGAAAAAATTAATGTGTCGAGATTGTGGGTTTTTAAGTGACTTTCTGGTTTTCTACGATTTATTTTTCACCACGTTATTTTATGGAAGAATGGGTCGTATAATGAATATTATCAGTATTATAAGTGATTTCCACTGCAAATTCAATGATCTATATAGTTATGTACTTACGATTAGATTCGACTATGTGGAAGAAGAAACAGCCGACGCAGTACCTCTCTCGACATAGTCAACTATAATACTACTCCATCAACATAATTATATTATTTCTCCCATTTGCACATAATAATATTATAAGGCACTTGAAACAATTCGCTGTTTTCGTTTGCATCTCTTGTTCTGACATAAGCTGAATTGGAATTCAGTTTTATCATGTTCAAAAATGTTATAAATTTTTGGTTTCAACCACACCGATTGCAAAAATTATGCGTACATTTATAAAATGCAATAATTTTAGTGTGCCTTTTCATTTTGCGTTTGTAAGTGAAAATGTTCACGTTTAAAGCAAACTCATCTCTCTGTCGCTCTGTCCCCTAGACCCACAGTTGAATCATCCAGAGATGAGAACAGCAGACTCGCTTCGCTCACCTGCATTCCTCATTTGAACTTGCTTCCTCCCATCAAATAGTCAAATACAGATTTCCCGCTTATATCGGGTGTATCTTTGTCGTAATTTTGAAGACCTTTCAAGACAAAATTATCTACTCTTGCTGAACTTCTGTACTAACTTTGAACATTTTCTTTCAATAAGTTCTTGAAAAATGTGAGAAAACGCAGAGAAAACGCTAGGAATCCTTCAAATAAATCGCCTATCTTAGGGATCATATCTTTGGCGTAATTCTGGAGCCCCCTCAAAAAAAATTCTTAGACTCTATAGGTGAACTTCTGTATCATATTTAAACATTATCTGACAGTTAGTTCTTGAAAAAGCCTCAACAAAGCAGGAAAACGTTCAGAAAACGGTGATTCTGATCTGATATTTGGCTTCATCCCAAAACCCTTGTAATCTCTTATACTTATAAAAGGCTAAGCCCAGACAGACTGAAATCACACCACAGCCCAACTACTGAGCCTAAAAACCTTGAAATTTCGCACGATTGTTTATGGTAGCCTGAAAACATCCACTAAGAAAGATTTTCAGAAATTTGCCCCCCTGAGGGCTGGGGCCCCCCCAAAATTTTGTACTTTTTACCGCTCATTGCACAGCAAAGTCATGAGGTACTTTTTGTTCAGCTACGAAAAAATTTATATCTATGCAGAAAAATTTCGATCAGGAGCACAGGGGGTCCAGGAGAGGGAATTTTTCGAAAATTTTGATGTAAAATCACACTACAGCTCAACTAATTGTCCTACAGACTTGAAACTTTGCACAAATATTCTTCAAATACTAGACGCGCACTAAGAACGGATTTTGAGATATTTTGTCTCTAAGGGTTTCAAAGGATGAAAAAGGATCCTATTAAGTAAGTTATGAACATGGTAATGAGTGCCATATGGAAATGAGATATTTATTTATTGACATGTGATATTCTAACATATGTTGTAATCATTGGAAAAACAAAATAATATTATAGAAATTCAAAAAAGACATCTGTTCTATTATTGCTTTCTACCTGATTCCACTCAACCTCAATAATATTGTTCTGATAATTGATAATATGTTTAATAATATTATTATTATTGATTATAAAAGTATTGTTAAATAATCAATTATTATCATTAATATAATAATAGTACCTATTGTTTTGGTAATCAATAGATATTTTTTTTTCACAACTCTGTATAATTTATAATGGTGAATGTGAAACAGCTGCATCAAAGAAATTATCTCAAAACATAATGTTTAGGAAAACCATCGTTTTGAACTTCGTTTTCCTGATGCAATGTATAAGCTTACACGTGGCATGTAGGTATTATTAATTTTCAGCTAGAACAGTTTTTTGGGACTGCTAAATAAACTCTACAGTTTTATCAATGCTGTATCGGCAATATGAAAACGCATGCAGCTATATGTCTTTAAATAAAGGTGTTGATATCTACATGATAATATTCTCTACCATTTTTATTTAATTAAAATTTCAAAATTATTCAGCCTTGATAGAATGATTGACTCACTGTACAGTCAGTCGAAAATTTTAATATTGAAATGAGGGGTATTTTGGCAAGCTGAACAAAAAAGTAAGGTCCTATGCACTATGCCTGACTTTTTAAAAGATGATAAAGAAGACAATTTTGAATAAATTTAGATTTAGAAATAGGCCGACACATCTAGAAAATACCTGAGTCTATACCTAATTCATGCAGGTGAACGGGCTAGAGTCAAGAAAACTTCAATTAATCTTGCCATGTCTGATTTAATAGGTTTCTACTATAGAATAACACTACAATTTGAAATAATTGAAAAATACAAACAGCTTCAATAAACATTGGCAACTAAAATCGAACAACAGAAACAACAATTTCATGTTACTTTGTTGACATTCTTCATCTGATTCGGGGGCGCATTACTATCCCCTTTTAGATAGCAATACGTCACAAAACCAAACAATATCAGTCATCAAATAACAAGTTAATTTCAACATAAAATTACTCAAGAAAGAAAAGCCCGTTGAACCCAAGTTTCGTCGATAGTAACCCATATAACCCATTTCATAATAATTTTGAATCCCCACTTTTGATTGACATACTCGAATGAACCTTTGTTTCACTACACTGCACTTTCGTTGGTCTGTACGTTGCTTTATCGTCGGGGTTACAGTACCTTGTTTTTGGCGGTGAACTTTTACCGGTTGAGTTTGGCTTGACGGCGACGTCCTCTTACTTCCCTAGACCTGTCGTCTGAACGGGTGTCTTGAAGCGGTGTTACATAAAGTTGCGGAACCAAAGGGGTGGTAGTACAAGAAGTTGGTTCGGGGACACACATGAACCGCTGTAAATAAATGTATTACAGCATTAATTTCTAACTCTTCCTACAATTCATCAAAAGCTAAAACAGGAGTTTATTCAATTATTTAATTTAGATTTATCCTGACGTTCTGATTTCATTATCAAAATTGAATTAAAACGGATTTACTGCCAGAGTGTCATTAATATACAAAGCAACTTTATGAAAACACTCGTAATAAATTAATATAATGCTTTTATAAAAATGAATACTTCATTAATTATGATGTTAACTTTTATATAAATTGATATAATACTCTTAGGAAAGGAATAATTCAGATTGAAATGATGCTAACTTATATTATATTTTTCGTTTGGTTTGCAAAATCAAATATAATTTTTCATATAGTAGCTCGACTAGTATTATGGAAACTTGTGCACTAGCCAACATTTATTAATATTAATTCATGGAAAAGAAAAACTTTCTCTTTGTCTATTAAGATTTCTATCATAAAAATTTACTAAATTATTTAAAAGCCTTAATGACATAAGAAACAGAGTCTGAAAAATATAAATTATAAAATGTCATAAACTCAATATGAACATAATCTTAAAAATTTCATTCCAATTTAAAGGCTATCTTCCTGACTTTCAGCAATACTCTACGATAATATATTTCCAGAACAATAACTTAAATGTAACGTAACTGAAAACTTTCTATACTTCTTTAGAAAAAAAATTTATAATTATCTTCCATCACTAATAAAATCAAAAGGATTATTCTCAATCAATATTATTAACTTGAAATATAACAGGCCTTATTAATTTAATACTCTTATGGAAGTTTCAATTAATTAAATTCCCTAAATCATATTTTAACCTTATTTTACGTACCTTAGCGGTTATTTGAAGAAGCAATTATTCGTACATGAAGAAGAAACACAATTAAACCTTTCAGGACATGGCACTACTAGAAAATTTAAACATTAATAAAAATAAAACTAGCTCCTACATTAACTAATTATATAAACTTATAAACTTGCCCAAAAAGGGTGAAACATAATGACTACATCTTTACTCTCGTAGTGCTCCTAGCAAAGTGTCCTCCGAAACATAATCTGGTCTTGCAGCTGGGGAATCGCCCCACTACTGTATTTTTAGAAACAGGTCTCCTATTGGGCGAAAGGAATCAATTTGACCAATCGTCGCGTGGCTTCTAGAGCCTTTGGACCAAATAGTAACTGCAAAATCGGTAGTTTGTTATAATTTCATTGCTTGCTGTTTTCCAACTTATCGCACTTTATGTCGCGACAGGAAGGCCAAGTTTTAGAGATAATTCCATAATCTACATTCCTCGACGACTCGGAGCCACAATTTTTAAATATCTATCATGGGAAACTCGAAGTCATGGCCGTTCATAATAGAGAGAGAAAATAATTTATTTCGCTAACTCACTTACAATAATGGCTCAGTCTATTGCGTATTAAATTTACTATTATAACTTGGGAAAAGGCCTGAATTAAAAAGAGTGCTCGGCACAGCACCTTTTTGATATTATTTCTTCAAATGAAAAATGAGTTTTGTGGGTTGTCAAAACTCCCCTGAAAGAGAAATTTCATCCTATCTTTTAGTAAAATAACAATGATTTCTGCATTGAATAACATCTATCTTGCCAACAAGAATCGAACTCTTTGTGAATTTAGATAGGACCTACACTTTAGATTTATATAATTCTATTAATAAATTCATGGAAATTGAAGAACTTTTTCCAGTAAGTTGATGAAATTGATTATCAATAGAGAAAATGATTATAATTTTATCAATACAGAATTAGTTGAATGAATTGTCTATTTACTGAGTTCTTGGTCAACAATAATTCAATATTGGTATTTATCCAATCATTATTTTTTCAGAAGTTATTTCATTGAATTAGAAAATATTTATAAGCTCCTATCATTTTATCAATCGTAACAATGAATTCTTCAAAACATGAATTTAATCAAATAAAAATTGCCGATACTTCTGTATTCATGTTCGCATGTTTTCCACTTATGATGGATAGCAAAAATATTGTGGAGCGAACTGCACGGCGAATTGTAATCATATGTCTGTAAAATGGATTAATAAATAATTATTATTAGCCCCCCTATTAAAATTTCTGTTCAGAAACCATCCCCAATATTCACACAACATATTCCCAAAGTTTCATGCCGTTATGTCAAGAAGTTTTCAAGTCTACAGGGAACAAACAAACAGACATTAATTTTTTTATAAATAGATTTCCATTCGGCTCAAACAAAAGCCTCTCTAAATGAAGGTAGAATGATAAGGATTTAGTTCTGTTGTTTTAACATTTTTTCAAATCACTTTCAAAAAGTTCATGTAGTACCTACTATTGTGTTTGAGACACTTCTGGCGCTATCATAGTTTCACCACTATTCTGTTCCACAGTCTTACCTCTTGCAGTCGTTAACTATATCTTTAATAATTATATAAAGTAAAGAGCTGGCTTATGCACGTACGGGATAGGAAAATGATGTTTGACGCATCATCACGTCTGAACTACTGGACTAATTAACTTGAAATTTTGCTTATAGATTCTTAATTAACCAAGGATGGTTATAGGCTTATTCTCAATTCTTCAAAATTTCATTACGTCAAGTTTTCATTTTGTCAAGTTTTAAAATAGATCCTTGCGAAGCACGGGTTCTTGCTAGTACATTTCTACACCTCGAACATGATTTGCCAATTAGTTCTTGCAAAAGCTGAGAGAACGATATTTCAAGTAGTCTACTTCAGGAGCCGATTCTGCTGAAAATTTTGCATAAATATTCCGGGTGGTTGGAAACCCACCCAAAGCTGTATGTAAGTCCTATCTTGTATCATCACTATCATCATCTAGCCGAGAGCTGAATATGTGGGTAGCTATAACTAAATTAAATCATTCGATGATACTTTTTTAATTTGTTTCTATGGGTTATACAGTTCTTATTCTCTCTCTTGAATCTACACTTTGCAACGAAGAAACAAACTTCACGTACATGCATTAGAACAGAACGAGTGAGTCGCGGTCGATTCCAGATGTCACTAAACAGATGTCAACGCTGGAATTGGAGCCATCCATATGGAAGGTCCATCGGGAGCTGAAATAATTGTACTTATCGACCTGACCATTCTGTTCGTACCCTTATGAAGTCAATGTTTTCTGTATCCATTCTTCAAGATATCTCAATATTAGAAACGTTTCCAGTGATAACCTACAATTTTTCATTTCATCTCCATGATGATGCTAATTCTGAATTCATCTTTATAACAGAAAATCACTTTGATATTATCTTTTTTTATCCTTTCAAGTGACTCTATATAATGATAGAAATTCTGAAAATGAATAGAAATCAATTGCTTTCCACATATTTGAATATAAAATTCAGTGTAATTCGATAAATTGAGCTTGAACTCATTTTTGGAAGATTATGTTTAAAATTTGTGACAGGAACAGAATTGCCTGGATCCTGTAGTGCTCTGCCGATCATGCAATGATTTGTTTATATATATATTATATATATATATATATATATATATATATATATATATATATCTATATATATATATATATATAATATATATATATATATATTGTGATGAATTTTTCAAATAGATCTCATGAAAAGAGAGAAAAATTGTGATTACCTTTTAAAATGAAGGAATTTGCTAAAGGAATAGTTAGCGACCGAGCGATAAAGCTTACTTATCAATAACTGTATATTAGATAAGAGTACCGTTCTGTACTGAATATTTTTCTAGGAAAATTATTCAATAAAATTATAATTATTTTGCGAATAAAGCACAAATTATTTATGAATCGCTCACTGATTTTGAGGTTACACTTTGTTTACTATCGATCAGATGTTTTTAAAACAGTTCGAACGCAGCTGACTGATTCAAAGCATTGTCAAATGTCATGCCGGTTTTCATGCAAGGTAAAATATCATTCCTAAAAATTATAAAACTATCAATAAAGGATCAAGAATTTCAAAATAAAAAATAAAATGTATGTATTATTGTTGAAATTATTTATTATTTAAGAAATTATATTATACGTCAGGTCTTATTGTAACTAAATAGGTCATAGCATGAAATTATATTATTGATAAAATGGCAGAAATTAATTATAATAATCTCAAACCTAATAAAAATTGTACAAGAATATTAATTTATTAATAATTTAATTCAACTGAACCACATGGTAATTAAATCTCTATGGCAGGTCTAAGCCAATCACAGTGCATAGAAATAGCACCAAGACGGTGATCGTTTGAAAGCAACACATGTTAATCTATTATCAGACACCAACCCTGCCTTATCAGTTACACTAGCACGTGTACATTGTATGAGAGGAACTATGTCTATAAGATTAAGCAGTTTTAAGGATTACCTAAATTGAATCATTATTGTAATTAAAGGAATTGTATTCTACTACTTGCCACTGACGTCATGTTTACGTCACAAGCGTTCTACCAATGGCAAATTTTTATGCAAATTATTACATTGAGATTCTGAGAAGCAAGGTCTAGCCTAAAAGCTTAGAGAAAAGAGCAGCACTTCCTTTTGAAATCCTCACCGTGCAGATCTCTTTTTATAGTTACCAAAGACCTATTTGTGAAAATTTCTTGTTCGATTTTAAATGTTCTATTTGTGAGCCGATATTTTAGGCCAATTTATTTGTTATTCGTAAATTTCTGTTCTCATCAATCGATAAATTTAAAAGCTTAAAGTAAATTATCCCTTAATTAATTCGGTGAAGGAGATATTTAAATTAAAATTCCCCACGTGCTGAAACCGAAGCCTGGATTGCCGCCGATCAAACGATTTTTGATCTAAAGAAGAAAACCACGACGACCAAGGAATTTCACGTGAGTTATAAGTCATAAGGGGCCCCAATCTACGCTTCGAAAATATTTCAGTGCAGAAAAACATAAATTTTTCTTCGTTAAATTATTGGCCACGCCGACAAGCGCTTTAGCATTTAAGAGTCTAGAATTTATTCATATTAAATTTATAAGAATTTGTAGTTGATTAACTATCCTCCGCTGCCTGAACCACGACCCCGAGCAATTTTAAAATATTTTATAATTCATTTTTTCTCACTATTTTTTTTTCAAAACTGTTAAACTTTATCAATTGTAAAATTCTGTTGAATCACGCATGGTATCATGCAAGCACAAGAAATTTTTTAACTATTCTGTTAATGCTAAATTATTATCAACCTGTAAATCAAATTCTGAATCTGCACTGTATGATTGCATATTTTATTGTAATATATTTCAGTTTTGTTAATTCGCTTTCTGAGTTCGATTATTTCTTAAGCCTGTCAATTATTGTGTCTGATACGTTCTATATTATCAAGAACCGATCGAATACGATCATTAGAATAATTGAATTAAGCTGGATATTGGAACAGGTCTAAGTGGATGTAGCGAGTGGGGTCAGATCAAGATATTTATTCTTTGTCCTTACCTGCTCATATATCAGCTTTTATCTGTTACCTACCTCGACTTAGGAGCGAATGCATCAATTGTACAACAGAGGCAGCCATAGATCATATAAATTCCTACAATAGAGCTTAAAACCCGACAAGACTCTGTTCTCGAATATATTCTGAACGATATTTGGTTCAAATACCGTATTTTAATCCTTCAGAACTTATTAGAGACGCAGTCCCGTAAATTAGCTACATCGGGATTTTTGCTCGACCTGTATGATTTTGTATGCTCATTCTTCACAGGTAATAATTTTAAGGTATCCGTATTCAGTGTTTAGCGATCGCTACACTACTTATAAAAATTTCATCACAATACAATTTGTCATTAGAAGAATCAAGGGTGAGCGAGCGTTTAGGCCTCCCGCGATTCCGACAATTGTATTGAATCTTGTAGTGGATCAATCAGTCTGGTGTGCACTCAGCGTCCACACACGCAATTACAAAATTTTTAGCCGCTACACCATTGACTCAGTACAAGATTCACTCTACATGTGTGAAGCCTTCAAATCACGCTCCACATGATTTTGGCGCCCAACGTGGGGCATTTAAATACAGCATTACATCATCCTACGTGTGTTGTCCTATCCTTGGAGGTGAGAGTGACTCCCCCAGGAAGAGCACCACATGATTTTGGCGCCCAACAGTGATAGGCATTGAAGAGGTGGATAATCGACTACGAGGATTATTTAGTTGCTCAGTATACTATAGCGCTGACAACGGGAAAATTTGTGAAAAATTTATGGTTGTGAATTTTTTCGAATTTAATATTGACTGTTCACTGTTATATAAAATAACAAGAAGTACCATACCCAATTTTTGAACAGAAAAGAAATTTATTGATTGATGAATTTTTAGAGAAAGAATCGAACTCAGAATTTTATTATCGTGTTATTCGAAAATTGGTCATACTATAAGTCATAGGTTTAAGAAATACCATAAGAAAGGTCATATTATTTGAAGAATATTAGGTCTATATTGAAACAATTTATAAAAATTTACAGAAAAGAGGATTGAAGTTATTTATATTTTTAAATTTTAAAACATAAAGAGGGAAGTAAAATTAAATCACGGATATATTGCGGAATAATTCAAACAGAACACTGCTGCTTTTATATAAAATTTTGCAAAGAATACTAGCCCTATATATAGAATTGCGGCAAGAAATTATAAGAGTAAAATATTTATAATAATAATAATAATAAATTATAAGAGACGTACCTTCGTTACCGCATTATCCACTGTGTATCCTGTATGTTATCGTTATTTTATGTTAACGATATTGCTAATTTGATTCACTTCATCACTGAACATATTATTGAATCACACTTTTGTATTTCTTCATTGAACAAATTTTTCACACTATTTCAATTTCTGATCATTCACTTATAATCGTTTCATATAACCGTTTCACATATTTGCGGTCGTTTCAACGCACTTGCACCTTTACATCATCCGATAAATTATGGAAGTACCACACCGCATCCTGGAACCCACATCGGCGACTTCAAGGACGGAAGATGTCGCGCGGGATAAACGCCCATGCATTGCCGTTCCAGAGGTCCGGACGCCCGCATCTCATGTCATAGAACCATTGCCGCCAACCGAAGACCACACACCCACTCCTTCCGTGTTACAGATGAGTCTCATCCTGGAAGCATTGAACGATATGATCAAAGAAAGGAAACAACTGAACGAAACACTAAACAATATAAATAAGAACTACGACCAAATAAAGGAAGTCAAACAAGCAAGCGGACGTGATACATGTATGGAAGACCAACCTACCGAAAATGTCAAGGCTGAAGTCACGCCGCACCCTGCAGAGCGCCGAGAGGAGCCAGACGACATCATCCGCCGAGCCGAGGACGTCATCAATGGCATAGAGGGACAGCCCATACCACCGCCCGCAGAACGCCGAGAGGAGCCGGACGACACCACCTGCCAAGCTGAGGATGACATCCATCAGGTAGAAGAACAGCCCGCACCACCGCGCGCCGGACGCCAGGAGTCCAAGGACGTTGCCCACCATGTTGAAGAGCAGCCCGGACCGCCGACCGCCCACATCACCGTCCATCCACCGAGGACAGCGCCTGCAACATACAAACCCAATACTCATGAAGATAACCCACAAAACAATAGAAGTAAAACAGAAACCCACAACAAATCAAAATCAAAACAAAAACCGAAAAACTATGAATCAAAACCACAAACAAGAAGAATTACAATACGTCCAAAAAGAAAACCAACTAGTAGAGTGCATTTACACCGCCGTCATATAAGGCTGAAATCATACATCAAATCTTTTACCAGCATTCAAGAAAACAGGAAAATAAGATTAAGAAGAATCTATTCACACCGCAGTCATGTCCGGTTAAAATCAAGTAGACTGTACACCGGCATGCAAAAAAGGGAAATATCATTTGGAAAGACACACAGACACCACCGGCATGTAAGATTTAAGGATATCAAACTACATGTCACCGGTAAACAAAGAAGGACAACATTGACTGAAGAGATCTACCTACTTCGCCGGCACATTCGTTTTAAGCCAAGTTTAATAAAACGGATAGTTGCAAATTGGAATGGAAACTTTGAAATAAACCGGAATCAAATTTAGATGGGGGCTTAAGAAAGAAATAATGTTTTAATCAACTAGAAACTACATTTGTGAAGTACATCAGCTATCAAACTTCTTCATAGTCACAGCCTACCCATCAAATCATATCCTTGCATACTGGCATCTTTTTACTGCAGCCTAATCATAATCAACATAACCTAAACTTCGCCGCATCTCATCTAATAAATAACAATCCACTTCAAATGAAGAAATTATTATCAACTTTAAATCAAGAAATTAAAACTACGAAATAACTCCAAAAATTACCAACCTGATCAAGCCATCCGCATCGTGTCAGAGTCATCACCGAAACAATCGCCTGGTATCATCTGGACAACTGAAAAATAGAAACAAGAATTATAGTATCCACGGAAAATAAGTGTAAATTTAGAAATAACATGAAATTAGTAGTGAATAGGAGGAAAGAAAATAAACAAAGTTTATTTGAAAAAATATGTAAATCTAACCTCGAAATACAGAATCACTAGAAAAATCTATTCAGAACCAATGCCTGTTCGATAATTTTCTTCGTCCCACCAACCAATGTGTGCGAAATCATAGAGTCAATGTATAGGAATCAAAGCAATATCGTTATTCAATTAATGTAACATATTATTTAATGTGGAATTATAAGTAAAAAACGCAACCAAAAATATATATTTGTGTTAATTTGCACGAAATGCGCATGTTCTGTGTCATATAAATGTATTGCTAAAAAGCTAAAAAGAAAATGAAATTCTTACCTTCAAATGTGAAATTTATTACTGTTGCATCAAAAGATCATGAATTGTAATTCAAATTGATAAATATAATCTTAAGGACTTAATATTTGTAACCAAAATTGATAAAAATCAAGAAAGCCATTTCAAGTGTAACCCTGTTTGTACGCAACGTACTAAGCGCAAATAAGAAATTGCTCGAGTCAAACGGTAGACGATTGTCAAGTCACCGAAGTAAAATCACACTCTCACCCAATTTATGTAAAAGCCAAACCAAAGAGTCGAAACCTGTAATAACTATGAAAAAATGATGAAAGTCTATATTTGTTGCAAATACTGTTCAAATCTTAAGAAGTAATATGTGAAATCTTGTATATTTGTTATAGTTATGGGTCTGCTCATAAGCCACCCATGAATGGAAGTTGTGGAGTTGTTTTTAATGAAGGATCCTAAGAGACCTCATTAATTATTGTATTTCGATTGTATCCAATGGAAGGAACAATCAATTATTTATTTTCTCGTAGCCAAAAGTGCACGATATATTGTTTTTAGTGTTAAGTGTTGAGTTTTCGTAGAAGTAAGGAGATGAAATAGTGTATTCATCACAATATCGGATTTTTCAAATAGTCATTGTTTCGACTCGTCTCCCAATTACCTATTTAAAATATCCTGGGGGCTTTTGTGTGATGAATTTTTCAAATAGATCTCATGAAAAGAGAGAAAAATTGTGATTACCTTTTAAAATGAAGGAATTTGCTAAAGGAATAGTTAGCGACCGAGCGATAAAGCTTACTTATCAATAACTGTATATTAGATAAGAGTACCGTTCTGTACTGAATATTTTTCTAGGAAAATTATTCAATAAAATTATAATTATTTTGCGAATAAAGCACAAATTATTTATGAATCGCTCACTGATTTTGAGGTTACACTTTGTTTACTATCGATCAGATGTTTTTAAAACAGTTCGAACGCAGCTGACTGATTCAAAGCATTGTCAAATGTCATGCCGGTTTTCATGCAAGGTAAAATATCATTCCTAAAAATTATAAAACTATCAATAAAGGATCAAGAATTTCAAAATAAAAAATAAAATGTATGTATTATTGTTGAAATTATTTATTATTTAAGAAATTATATTATACGTCAGGTCTTATTGTAACTAAATAGGTCATAGCATGAAATTATATTATTGATAAAATGGCAGAAACTAATTATAATAATCTCAACCTAATAAAAATTGTACAAGAATATTAATTTATTAATAATTTAATTCAACTGAACCACATGGTAATTAAATCTCTATGGCAGGTCTAAGCCAATCACAGTGCATAGAAATAGCACCAAGACGGTGATCGTTTGAAAGCAACACATGTTAATCTATTATCAGACACCAACCCTGCCTTATCAGTTACACTAGCACGTGTACATTGTATGAGAGAAACTATGTCTATAAGATTAAGCAGTTTTAAGGATTACCTAAATTGAATCATTATTGTAATTAAAGGAATTGTATTCTACTACTTGCCACTGACGTCATGTTTACGTCACAAGCGTTCTACCAATGGCAAATTTTTATGCAAATTATTACATTGAGATTCTGAGAAGCAAGGTCTAGCCTAAAAGCTTAGAGAAAAGAGCAGCACTTCCCTTTTGAAATCCTCACCGTGCAGATCTCTTTTTATAGTTACCAAAGAACTATTTGTGAAAATTTCTTGTTCGATTTTAAATGTTCTATTTGTGAGCCGATATTTTAGGCCAATTTATTTGTTATTCGTAAATTTCTGTTCTCATCAATCGATAAATTTAAAAGCTTAAAGTAAATTATCCCTTAATTAATTCGGTGAAGGAGATATTTAAATTAAAATTCCCCACGTGCTGAAACCGAAGCCTGGATTGCCGCCGATCAAACGATTTTTGATCTAAAGAAGAAAACCACGACGACCAAGGAATTTCACGTGAGTTATAAGTCATAAGGGGCCCCAATCTACGCTTCGAAAATATTTCAGTGCAGAAAAACATAAATTTTTCTTCGTTAAATATTGGCCACGCCGACAAGCGCTTTAGCATTTAAGAGTCTAGAATTTATTCATATTAAATTTATAAGAATTTGTAGTTGATTAACTATCCTCCGCTGCCTGAACCACGACCCCGAGCAATTTTAAAATATTTTATAATTCATTTTTTCTCACTATTTTTTTTTTCAAAACTGTTAAACTTTATCAATTGTAAAATTCTGTTGAATCACGCATGGTATCATGCAAGCACAAGAAATTTTTTAACTATTCTGTTAATGCTAAATTATTATCAACCTGTAATCAAATTCTGAATCTGCACTGTATGATTGCATATTTTATTGTAATATATTTCAGTTTTGTTAATTCGCTTTCTGAGTTCGATTATTTCTTAAGCCTGTCAATTATTGTGTCTGATACGTTCTATATCATCAAGAACCGATCGAATACGATCATTAGAATAATTGAATTAAGCTGGATATTGGAACAGGTCTAAGTGGATGTAGCGAGTGGGGTCAGATCAAGATATTTATTCTTTGTCCTTACCTGCTCATATATCAGCTTTTATCTGTTACCTACCTCGACTTAGGAGCGAATGCATCAATTGTACAGCAGAGGCAGCCATAGATCATATAAATTCCTACAATAGAGCTTAAAACCCGACAAGACTCTGTTCTCGAAATATATTCTGAACGATATTTGGTTCAAATACCGTATTTTAATCCTTCAGAACTTATTAGAGACGCAGTCCCGTAAATTAGCTACATCGGGATTTTTGCTCGACCTGTATGATTTTGTATGCTCATTCTTCACAGGTAATAATTTTAAGGTATCCGTATTCAGTGTTTAGCGATCGCTACACTACTTATAAAAATTTCATCACAATACAATTTGTCATTAGAAGAATCAAGGGTGAGCGAGCGTTTAGGCCTCCCGCGATTCCGACAATTGTATTGAATCTTGTAGTGGATCAATCAGTCTGGTGTGCACTCAGCGTCCACACACGCAATTACAAAATTTATAGCCGCTACACCATTGACTCAGTACAAGATTCACTCTACATGTGTGAAGCCTTCAAATCACGCTCCACAATATATATATATATATATATATATATAATATATTGTGAAGCTGTTCCCTGGGGGAGTCACTTTCACCTCCAAGGATAGGTCGATACACGTATAAAGAATTAGATGTGGAATATAAATAGTCCCACGTTACTGGCCATATCATGTAGTGCTGTATTTAAATGCCTCACGTTGGGTTGGCAAATCGTGTAAAGCGGTTTTTTCACGCCTCACACACATATGATGAATCTTGTACTGAGTCACCAGTATTGAGGTTATAAATTTTGTAACTGCGTGCGTGGACGCTAAGTTTACACCAGACTGATCGATTCACTACAAGATTCGATACAATTGTCGGAATCGTGGGTGGCATAAACACTCACTCACCCTTGATTCTTCTTATGACAGATTGTATAATGATAGAATTTTTTGAAGGCAGTGTAGCGGTTGCTAAACACTGAATACTGAAGTCTTAAAACTATTACCTGTGATGAAAGAGCATACAAAATTATACAGGTCGAGCAAAAATCCCGATGTAGATAATTTACGGGACTGCGTCTCTAATAAGTTCCAAAGGATCAAGATAGGTTACTAGGACCAGATATCGTTCGGAATATACTTCGAGAACAGAGTCTTGTCGGGTTTTAAGCTCTATTGTAGGAAATTATATGATCTCCGGCTGCATCTGCTGTACGGTTGATGTATTCGCTCCTAAGTCGAGGTTGGTAACAGATAAAAGCTGATATATGAGCAGGTAAGGACAGAGAATGAATATCTCGATCTGACCCCACACACTACATCCACTTAGACCTGTTCCAATATCCAGCTTAATTCAATTATTTCAATGATCGTATTCGATCGGTTCTTGATAATGTAGAACGTGTCAGACACAATAATTGACAGGCTTAAGAAATAATCGAACTCAGAAGACGAATTAACAAAATTGAAATATAATATAACAAAATATATGATTCGACAGTGCAGATTCAGAGCTTGATTTACAGATTGATAATAATTCAACATTAACAAAAATGATTAGAAGTATTCTTGTATTTGCATGACACCATGCATGATTCAACAGAATTTTACAATTGATTTATCAATTTAACAATTTGTGAAAAATGGTGAAAATAAATTATAAAATATTTTTTAAATTGCTCGGGGTCGTGGTTCTGGCAGCGGAGGATAGTTAATCAACTACAAGTTCTTATAAATTCTATATTGAATAAATCTAAAATCTTAATGGTTAATAAGCGCTTGTCGGCGTGGCCATTAATTTAACGAAGAAGATTTCATATCTTTTGCACTGTAATTTCTTTCGAAGCGTAGATTGGGGCCCCTTTGAATTTTAAAACTCACGTGAAACTCCTTGGCGGTCGTGGTTTTCTTCTTTAGATCAAATTCGTTTGATCGGCGGCGGTCCAGGCTTCGGTCTCAGCACGTGTGGAATTTTAATTTAATATCTCCTTCACCAAATTAATTAGGGGATAATTGAACTTTAAACTCTTGAATTATCGATTGATGAAAGTAAATTTACAAATAATAAACAAATTAGCCTGAAATATTGGCTCGCAGATAAAATATATAAAATCGAACAAAAAATTTACAAATAGGTCTTGGTAACTTTAACGAGGTCTTACTGGTGAGGATTTCAAAAGGGAAGTGGCTGTCTTTTTCTAAGCTTCTTGACTAGAACCTTTTCTCTGAGAATCTCTGTGTAATTAATTTGCATGAAAATTTGCCATTTGTAGAATGATTATGATGTAGGCATGACGTCAGTGGCAAGCAGTAAAATATAATTCCTTTAATTACAGTAATAATCCAATTTGTATAATTCTTAAAACTGCTTAATTTTCTAGACATAGTTCCTCTTATACAGTGTACATGCACTAGCATATATTATGATAAGGCAGGTTTGTTGTCTGATAACAGATTAACATATGATGTTTTCAAACGATCACCCTTTTGGTGCTATTTCTATGCTGTATGATTGGCTTACATTTGCCAAAGAGATTCATTCACCATGTGGTTCAGTTGAAATAATAATTAATAATTTAATTTTCCCATACAATTCTTATTATGTTCAAAACTGTTATAATTAATTTCTGCTGCTCTTATCAATAATATAATGTTCATGCTATGACCTAGTTAGTTACAATAATACTTGATATTATAATACAATTTCTTAAATAATGAATAATTTCAACAATAATACATATATATTTTTTTTTATTCGAAATTCTTGGTCCTTTATCGATAGTTTTTAATTTTAGAAATAATATTATAGTTTGCATAAAATCCTGGCATGACATTTCATGATATATTGAATCAGTCAGCTGTGTTTGAACCGCTACAAAACATCTGATCAATAGTAAACAAAGTGTAACCTCAAAATTCAATGAGCAATTCATAAACGATTCGTGCTCAATTTGCAGAATAATTATAATATTATTAAATAATTCTCTAGAATTCTATCTGATACTCAGTTATTGATAAGGAAGCTTTATCGCTCGGATGCTAACTGTTCATTTAGCAAATTCTTTCATTTTAAAAGGGTAATCACAATTTTTCTGTTTGATTCTCTCTTCTCATGAGATTTATTTAAAAGATTCATCATAATATATATATATATATATATATATATATATATATTATATATATATATATATATAGTATAAATGAAATAATTCCATAATATAATTTCCAATACTCATTTATTTAAAAATATATTTTATATATTTGCAGGAGAATTCATCAAGTGAATGACTTTGTAAGCTTCTGTGGTCTGTATTGTAACAGTATTATTTGCTTACAACTCGTCGTTGCTATATTCATGCTGCAAGTAAGTGCAAACTGATAAGCTAATTATTATGTTCGTTGGATAATCTAAAATTTCAATTATATCGATATATTGACTCTTTTCACATGAAACTCTCCGTTTGCGTACAGATTCATCTCATCTACAAGCAACTTACTTTGAAAGAGTAATTCAATGATCCATCATCACAAACTGTATTATTGATAGGCTAGAGTTATCAACACTGAAATGACAACTTTCAGATATTGTAGAAATGTAGACTAGTTATGAAAAATACGTTTCAAATTACTTACATCCTGAAAATTCAATCCATTCATAAATATTCCCTTCCATGAGGTTTTTCTGTTGATCTTATCTAAACCTATACCACTACTGTATTGTGCAGTAGAGCGGAGCAGAAAAACGGAAAGAGAACAGTCAATATTACAGTAATGAATAGTCATAGAAATGAATTGTAGTAATAAATAAGCGCAGTTGCCTATTTGTTGATGAAACTCAGTCGACTCAGTGCTTTCAGAGAGGAAACTTCGCATGCGTATCATGAACAGTTGGACACTCACTGTACTTTTTCATAAGGTTTCCTAATCTCATATAGGGCCGGTTTCCGAGCTCGGGATTCAGCCAAGTCCTAGACTATAAACAGCTGGAGTCAGAAAATTGGTTTTCCAAAACGGGGCGTAGTCGCAGTCATTGTCATAGTCACGTTTGAATTAAATTTCTGAAAACTAGAAAACTAGAAAAGAACACAAAATAAAATAAAGAGAAAATAGTGTAAAGTCTCAGCTATTTTGGATTATTTAGGAATGTTTGATTTCGTCAAGGAAAAACGTTTCCAATTATAGAAATGAGAAAATAAAAACTACGACTACTGTTATAATAACTGCGACTACGCCTTGTTTTGGAAAGCCAATTTTCTGACTCCAGCTGTTTTAAATTCTAGGACTTAGCTAAATCCCGAGCTTGGAAACCAGCCCTTAGAGATCTTATAGATATTAGAGAACGCTGGCCGCTTTAGCACGGCAACGTCGCCGCTGCTGTATGCCCAGTTTTCTCTGTTCCACTTATCCCTCCAAGTCAAAACTAATTTGTATATAGACTGTATAATATAGTAGTCCTAACGAAGGAATTCAGACACCTTCTACGGCTTTTATCAAAAAATGATCACGGATTGCCTTTTCTAGTGAATTTGCAGTAATATATCTTTGATTGTAGAGAATAATTATTTATCAGATAATATTTTTCCTCAATTTCCAGGGAAACAGCACATTGAAACTAAAATACGGCATATTTTCTATAATGCTTGTGGCACTTGTAGCCTATTACTCGGAGGAAGGACAGATACTTGAAAATAAGGTATTGTGATGTGAGAGATTCTATTCCCAATTATTATTATTATCAAGCGAGAATCCAAAGTTTAATGCTGTGATTCTATTACATCTTTTCACAACTATATAGAAATGTATCTGTATGGGCTGTTGCTGGTGAGAAGTCCCTTCCTCACTTCAACCGCAATTTATCGAAAAAATTATTTGAAGAGATTACCAGAGCTTCAACATCTCCATCTTCCTCAATAAAATTGGGACACTTTGTTCAATGATTGGGTTATTATCAAGTGGAAAACTAATTAAGTTAAACTTATTAACTTCATGGAAAACTACATCAATACAGAATTCATTGAACTCCTCCAATTTCACAAGCTCAGAATCTTTGGAAAAGGGAAAAGATATCAAATAAATTGAATATTACTATATTGTATCATTGAAGTTAGATCACTGAACAGGTGATAGGTGCAATAAGGGCCTATAGGCCTATAAACCTCAGACTACCAACGTGACAATACGTCCCAGCAGAAATGACCAACCTCAGACTACAACTGGGGCAATATGTCCCAATAGAAGTTCATCGAATCCCAGTGGGTGAATAGATCATCTAAACTACACAGCGGTAGTCTAGGGTCTATTCTGTAAAATTCATCAGCTGTTTAGAACTATCTGATCGCCATATTATTGTGAATTGAGGCTATATTGTTGTTATATGCTCTTATGCATGCATGTGTCAGATGCTGGTTTTGTGCTGAATGAAGCTGTTCTAATGTGATTTGCAGCGTCATTTTTTTTATTTTTTATTTTTTTTTTTTTTTCCTGGTGTATTATCTTTAAGTTGAAAGTAAGTGAATAACTTCATATAATTTCAATAATAGCATGTAAAATTGAAATTGCAATGCTATTTACTAGATTTTATTCATTTTATCGTGTTTTTTGTATTGGAACATTTTATTCCAATAGTAAAATTGATTATTTGGTATTTGACGGGACAAGCTTCATAGACTCTATTTGGTAGTCTAAGGGATAAGCCCTTATTGGGGAAAACTCGGAAATGGATTCTCCATTATTTCTTCTATATAAGTGGGAAGATTTCATTCAAATATCTCTTTTCTCAATGTTGATATAACTATTATAGTGGACCCATGTTTCAATGTTTCAGCCCTTCTTGCAGAGAACACTTGATTTTCCTTACTTTTGTTGTTTTATTTACTATAACCTAAAATATTACCAATTAAAAGCATTGCAATTCAGCACAGTAGTATTGTATTATCAAATACAATTCAATTCAATTCAAAAAAACAAAAGCGTTGCAATTCAGCACAGTAGTATTGTATTATCAAATACAATTCAATTCAAATACAAACCGTGTGGTACACTTGCTGTGTCTAAATCATTCTCTCAAGTGTATGAACCTTTCAAATATTTGAAGCAGCTCCCTGAAGAACTTTTTTTGTCTATTGCACCAGCAGCTCCACTTAAAATAGGAAAAATCAAAGATGTCAAAGACCTCTAATTTATTTGAAAAAGGAGAGCCCACAGTTTTATAAAGTTTTATTTTCAAATAGGATAACACTCATATTTGGGGCATCATTCTAACCAATATTTGGCATCTGGTTTCAAGATTTAATTGAATTATGAACACTTATGAAGATTTTTCATAGAGACATATAGTTTTCAGCCCAATGTACAAGGTTATATTAAATAGGAGTAAATAAATATATTGAACAGTATAGTAATATTTATTACCCATACAAAATTTACTCATGAAATAACCCAAGACCTTATTGGGGAGAACAGATTTATAAGCCCTTATTGAATAGAATGTCATAGAGAGTATTTTCCCCAATAAGGGCTCTTAACATACTTCCATATTATATTAGATTGAAAATGAAGTATCTTGAAATAAATTTGTTTTTATCGATTTAGAATAGAGAACATATTTACAAACGAATTGAACCATTCATATTTAAAAAATTTCAAGCAAATTTCACAAGATATATGTGTAAAAACTTTGGATCTTCATATTATCTAAGAATGATAGTTTTTAGTTACAGCCCTTATTGCACCTACCGCCTCTGCATGTATTGAATTTCATTCCACTTGTGTTGATGATGAATGGTTCTCAATAGTCCGTTCTGGAAGCCAAGAAACAATCTGAACAAACATTTGTTGTACATGTGAGAGTGGATGTTGAAGCAGGAACGCCGTAGGCCAATTCATAGTTATTTATTGGTAACAAATAATATAGTTATAGTTATTCATACATAAGAAACGACGTAATAAGAACCGAACTGAATGTAGAGTCTTTATTGCAAAAATTGAAGAAAAGTAGAGAAGACTGGTCTAGCCATCTACTTCGTATGCCAGCAAATAGACTTCCAATTCAAGCTTGGTACTACAAACCCGATGGGAGAAGAGGCGTCGGACGACCGATGAAGAAATGGATACCGGAACAGGCCAACAGAGCCTAATCCTTGAATGATGAAGACGACGACAACAAAAACTGAATTTGGAACTGAATAATCGCAAAACGTAATATCAGTGATAATAAAAACACTGTGAACTAGTATTAAGGAGTTGAGTGATTAGCCCAGTCAATGAAGGTCCAAAAAAGCAGTTTCGATCCGGAAATTAAATAAAAGCTGAATTTCTCACCATCGATAGAACCCTCCCAGAGGGTCATTCCCCCAAAAGTCCCAAGAAATCCCCTTGAAGCTTTCCGCCCCAGCCCCCTAAAACATGAAAAATGCAGGTAAACACGGGAAATCAATTATCTCTGTAACAATTGATCGGAGACAGTTCTATTATACGCCATTCCATTCGTTACATCATGGACTACAATATTAGTGATATTCATTTTTTCAATAAAATTGACACTTTTCTTGATAAAATAATATATATGTGAAAATTTAAAGGGTTTGTAATTTGATTTTTTTGTTTTCTCCGATTAACCTCGAAACAAGTAGTTTCAAAGGAAAATGAGCCAGATAATTAATGTAGCCACTGTCATTGCAATTCCATTGATGTATATCGTTATGTATTTGCGATTCGATTTGACGCTATGGAAAGGGAAACAGTCGACGGGGTACGGCGTGGCTGACTCTCTTAGCCATAGTAAACAGCAACTGGAAATCAATTATCTCTGTAACCATTAATCGGAAAAAAATCTATCATATGTCATTCGATTCGTTAAATTAAGGACTACAATATTAGTTATATTCATTCCCTTAATAAATCAAACAGTTTCCTTGATAAAATAATATATATGTGAAAATTTAGAAGTCTTGAATTTCTTGATCCATCACAAACTGTATTATTGATAGAGTTATCAACACTGAAATGACAACTTTCAGACATTGTAGAAATGTAGACTATTTATAAAAAATACGTTTTAAATTACTTACATACTGAAAATTCAATCCATTCATAAATTTAATATTTCCTTCCATGAGGTTCTTCTGTTGATATTATCTAGACCTATACCACCACTGTATTGTGCAGTAGAGCGGAGCAGAAAAACGGAAAGAGGACAGTCAATATTACAGTAATGAATAGTCATAGAAATGAATAAGCGCAGTTGCCTATTTGTTTATCAGACTCAGTCGACTCTTTGCATGCGTATCATGAGCAGTTGGACACTCACTGTACTTTTTCATAAGGTTTCCTAATCTCATATAGGGCCGGTTTCCGAGCTCGGGATTCAGCCAAGTCCTAGACTATAAACAGCTGGAGTCAGAAAATTGGTTTTCCAAAACGGGGCGTAGTCGCAGTCATTGTCATAGTCACGTTTGAATTAAATTTCAAAAAACTGGAAAATTGAACACAAAATAAAATAAATAGAAAATAGTGTAAAGTTTCAGCTATTTTGAATTATTTAGGAATGTTCAATTCCGTCAAGGGAAAACGTTTCCAATTATAGAAATGAGAAAATAAAAACTACGACTACTATTATAAAAGCTGCTACTACGCCCCGTTCTGGAAAGCCAATTTTCTGACTCAAGCTGTTTTAAAGTCTAGAGGTGCGTACAGATTCACGCGCCGCGAACATGAGCAATTCACTTTCAATCAGCTAGTGCCAAGCTTTGTATATCTGTATCTTACCGTTTCTGTAAAAATACAGATAAAGTCAGCTGATTAAAAGTGAATTGCTCATGTTCGCGACTTTGCTAGATCCCGAGCTCGGAAACCGGCCCTTAGGGATCTTAAGGTGCGTACAGATATACGCGCCACGAACATGAGCAATTCACTTTTAATCAGCTGACTATATCTGTATTTTCACAGGAACGGTAAGATACAGATATAAAAAGCTTGGCATCAGCTGATTAAAAGTGAATTGCTCATGTTCGCGGCGCGTAAATCTATACGCACCTTCCATAAGATATTAGAGAACGCTGGCCGCTTTAGCACGGCAACATCGCCGCTGATGTATGCCCAGTTTTCTCTGTTCCACTTATCCCTCCAAGTCAGAACTAATTTGTATATAGACTGTATAATATAGTAGTCCTAACGAAGGAATTCAGACACCTTCTACGGCTTTTATCAAAAAATGATCACGGATTGCCTTTTCTAGTGAATTTGCAGTAATATATCTTCGATTGTAGAGAATAATTATTTATCAGATAATATTTTTCCTCAATTTCCAGGGAAACAGCACATTGAAACTGAAATACGGCATATTTTCTATAATGCTTGTGGCACTTGTAGCCTATTACTCGGAGGAAGGACAGATACTTGAAAATAAGGTATTGTGATGTGAGAGATTCTATTCCCAATTATTATTATTATCAAGCGAGAATCCAAAGTTTAATGCTGTGATTCTATTACATCTTTTCACAACTATATAGAAATGTATCTGTATGGGCTGTTGCTGGTGAGAAGTCCCTTCCTCACTTCAACCGCAATTTATCGAAAAAATTATTTGAAGAGATTACCAGAGCTTCAACATCTCCATCTTCCTCAATAAAATTGGGACACTTTGTTCAATGATTGGGTTATTATCAAGTGGAAAACTAATTAAGTTAAACTTATTAACTTCATGGAAAACTACATCAATACAGAATTCATTGAACTCCTCCAATTTCACAAGCTCAGAATCTTTGGAAAAGGGAAAAGATATCAAATAAATTGAATATTACTATATTGTATCATTGAAGTTAGATCACTGAACAGGTGATAGGTGCAATAAGGGCCTATAGGCCTATAAACCTCAGACTACCAACGGGACAATACGTCCCAGCAGAAATGACCAACCTCAGACTAAAACTGGGGCAATATGTCCCAATAGAAGTTCATCGAATCCCAGTGGGTGAATAGATCATCTAAACTACACAGCGGTAGTCTAGGGTCTATTCTGTAAAATTCATCAGCTGTTTAGAACTATCTGATCGCCATATTATTGTGAATTTAGGCTATATTGTTGTTATATGCTCTTATGCATGCATGATTGTGTCAGATGCTGGTTTTGTGCTGAATGAAGCTGTTCTAATGTGATTTGCAGCGTCATTTTTTTTATTTTTTCTCCTGGTGTATTATCTTTAAGTTGAAAGTAAGTGAATAACTTCATATAATTTTAATAATAGCATGTAAAATTGAAATTGCAAAGCTATTTACTAGATTTTATTCATTTTATCGTGTTTTTTGTATTGGAACATATTATTCCAATGATAAAATTGATTATTTGGTATTTGACGGGACAAGCTTCATAGACTCTATTTGGTAGTCTAAGGGATAAGCCCTTATTGGGGAAAACTCGGAAATGGATTTTCCATTATTTCCTCTATATAAGTGGGAAGATTTCATTCAAATATCTCTTTTCTCAATGTTGATATAACTATTATAGTAGACCCATGTTTCAATGTTTCAGCCCTTCTTGCAGAGAACACTTGATTTTCCTTACTTTTGTGGTTTTATTTACTATAACCTAAAATATTACCAATTAAAAGCGTTGCAATCCAGCATAGTAGTATTGTATTATCAATTACAATTCAATTCAATTCAAAAAAAAACAAAAGCGTTGCAATTCAGCCCAGTAGTATTGTATTATCAAATACAATTCAATTCAAATACAAACCGTGTGGTACACTTGCTGTGTCTAAATCATTCGCTCAAGTGTATGAACCTTTCAAATATTTGAAGCAGCTCCCTGAAGAACTTTTTTTGTCTATTGCACCAGCAGCTCCACTTAAAATAGGGAAAATCAAAGATGTCAAAGACCTCTAATTCATTTGAAAAAGGAGAGCCCACAGTTTTATAAAGTTTTATTTTCAAATAGGATAACACTCATATTTGGGGCATCATTCTAACCAATATTTGGCATCTGGTTTCAAGATTTAATTGAATTATGAACACTTATGAAGATTTTTCATAGAGACATATAGTTTTCAGCCCAATGTACAAGGTTATATTAAATAGGAGTAAATAAATATATTGAACAGTATAGTAATATTTATTACCCATACAAAATTTACTCATGAAAATAACCCAAGACCTTATTGGGGAGAACAGATTTATAAGCCCTTATTGAATAGAATGTCATAGAGAGTATTTTCCCCAATAAGGGCTCTTAGCATACTTCCATATTATATTAAATTGAAAATGAAGTATCTTGAAATAAATTTTTTTTATCGATTTAGAATAGAGAACATATTTACAAACGAATTGAACCATTCATATTTAAAAAATTTCAACCAAATTTCACAAGATATATGTGTAAAAACTTTGGATCTTCATATTATCTAAGAATGATAGTTTTTAGTTACAGCCCTTATTGCACCTACCGCCTCTGCATGTATTGAATTTCATTCCACTTGTGTTGATGATGAATGGTTCTCAATAGTCCGTTCTGGAAGCCAAGAAACAATCTGAACAAACATTTGTTGTACATGTGAGAGTGGATGTTGAAGCAGGAACGCCGTAGGCCAATTCATAGTTATTTATTGGTAACAAATAACATAGTTATAGTTATTCATGGTTACATAAGAAACGACGTAATAAGAACCGAACTGAATGTAGAGTCTTTATTGCAAAAATTGAAGAAAAGTAGAGAAGACTGGTCTAGCCATCTACTTCGTATGCCAGCAAATAGACTTCCAATTCAAGCTTGGTACTACAAACCCGATGGGAGAAGAGGCGTCGGACGACCGATGAAGAAATGGATACCGGAACAGGCCAACAGAGCCTAATCCTTGAATAATGAAGACGACGACAACAAAAACTGAATTTGGAACTGAATAATCGCAAAACGTAATATCAGTGATAATAAAAACACTGTGAACTAGTATTAAGGAGTAGAGTGATAGGGTAATAAACCTTTTATATTCGTCCCAGGGACTTGGTCAATAATTATTGTTTCAGTTACAATAATTCTGCTGCCGTGTGCGTTTCTGTCTATTGTAATCAGTGAGTAGCCTATAGAATGTAAATTCTATACTCACTGATTGTAACAAATGTATGTTCATGTCAGTAGATGATCACTCTTGGTATGGAGTGTCCCATGGTCCCCAGGTCCCAAGGGTCACGACTATTTCATTCCTTTCAAATGTAGACCTTCATTTTTATGCAATATAGTTCTTTAATTCTATAACATTTCTCCAATGATGAAGAAAACTGTTATAAATTACATGCGGTATATTTATTATAACAATCCATTCATAACAATTCATTTAGAATAAATTGGAATATAACGATAATATTCATCAATGAGAATAACGATATAACATTGACAATTTACTCATCAATTATTGTTCTTGTATATTTCTTATTGTTCTCAGTTGGGAGAAGTCAGAGATGGACTCTACAATATATCCTGGTATAATCTACCAATAAGTTTGCAAAAATCACTACTATTATTGTTGACAAGGAATACAAGGGATACTTCTCCGATTGTGTTGTATGGTATCTTCATTATAAACAGGATGAACCTTAGCATGGTAGGTAGGCCTTTTAACAAGAGAACGGCAATAAGGTGATGAAGGTTGACATGTTATCATAGAAAACCAACAGTCGATTTCGACTGAGTTTTTCAGTTTTTCGACAGAGATTTCATCATCTAGTACTTCATCTATAATTGTTAATAATATAGTAATACAGACTGTCATAAACAATAATTATTGATAGACTGAATAATTGGTGTACATTATAGAAAAGGAATAAAGTATAGATTTTTTTTAGGGCTTCTTCTAATATAGATAAAAATATAAATCTCTATCCTATTATATTAAGCGAGCAGTTTCTGTATATATTTCTATATTTGGTTATTTATATTCATTTATTGTTATTCATGTCCAACGGATCTCGAAAACGGCTCCAACGATTTTCACGAAATTTGGAACATAGTAGGTTTATTATATAAAACTTCGATTGCACTAGGTCTCTTCCTTGGGAAAACTCTCTGAACGACATTGAAAAGATAATTCATCCTTGGCTGAAACTACAGCTGAGACTTTCGTCGTCTGTGGATAGTAAAAAAGTGAGTGAGCAAGTAAGTCTGTGGAAAATCAAAATATCGCATCCCCAAAATTCATAAGCTGACGTATAGCCAGCTGTAAAATATGAACACGATCATTTTAGAGAATTGTGTCTGTTTATCAATAAATAAAAATAACGAGCGAAGCTCGATGCCCCGATATTATGACATAAATGTTCGAAACATGTTGTGACAAAATAATTTAAAAGGGTTCTGAGATTTATATTTTTATTTATCAAGTATAGTGTATTTATATGCAGACATCATTAATCATAAACACAGATTATTAAAGGTTGATTATAGTGACTTTACACTGAACTACATTATGATTTCATATATATTCATCAATCCATTATCATTAGTTTATCATTTTGACTCGAATTCAATTTTTTTAATATTTCTATTCCCACATACGTACCGTATCAATTGAGACTAAGGAAAACGCGTATAGTCGTAGAAGTGAATTTATTTGTGGCTTAAATGTTATTCCAATATCTGCTAATCTATTGATAAATAATTTATTTATAGTTATTATTGAGAGCAGATCTTCATTTCCATTTTTTATCCGATTTCCCTGAGTTTGAAATTTTCAAGTCTATAACTATAACGGATCTTAAATTTATGTTTAATTCCATTCCAATTCCAATTAATTCAATGTTTGTACATCAACCACACTGTGATACTGACTCTGTGGTATCACTTCATGTATTCGGATCAATACTTATTAAATGTTTCATTTGTTTCAGATAATAAGAGCTTCATACTCCTACTTCAACATTTTGAATCAACTGAAAGGAGATCTTATAAATTAGAAAATAGAGTACTATATTGTAAATAATATCCTTATCCATTGTATAAATGATAGTTATTCACCATCATCAGCATAACATAATATAATATATTAACAACTGTCTATCACAAATTTCCTGAACACTCATTTCACATGTTGCATCTTTGTAAATACATTCAATATTATTTGTATTATTATCTATTTATAAATTCATTTCCATATCATGTTTGTTTCTCCAGATGAGTAGAGAATGATTATTATTCTGTTAAAAACAATTTCAGGAGTGAATGCATGAATTATAATTTATAACTTTTGGCTAAGGAATATATGCCTAGACATTGAAAGATCACTTTACTGATCTCTAAGGGCCGGGCTCCAAGCTCGGGATTTAGCTAAGTTCTAGACTTTAAACAGCTGGACTCAGAAAATTGGCTTTCCGAAACGGGTCGTAGTCATAGTCAAAGTCACATTTAAATTAAATTTCGCAAAACTAGGAAATTGAACACAAAATAAAATGAAGAGAGGATAGTGTAGAGTTTCAGCTATTTTGAATTATTCAGGAATGTTTTATTCCGTCAAGGAAAAACGTTTCCAATTATAGAAATGAGAAAATAAAGATTCATTTCTCCGACTACGCAGTTTTGGAAAGCCAATTTTCTGACTCCAGCTGTTTAATGTCTAGAACTTACCTGAATCCCGATCTCGGAGACCGGTTCAAAGTAAATAATTATATCTCTCCATGATTTGATGATACATTTTCATGATTGTAATAATATTCTATGGTAGCTCATTATATTACTACATAGCCTGCAAACAATTCGGCAACATTTTTGTTCCAAGTGCATACAGAAATCAAAAGTAAAGCACAGCTTATCAATATCTATACTAATTTTAGAAGTACGTATGTTCCGCCTAAGTGTTGGAGCTCCTAATCTGGTTTGAACGAATGGCTTGATCATTGCCAATGACAACTTTATCAAAAACTCACATCTCTTCATTTTATTGTTTTGAATCTCAAGTTGTAGAGAATCATAGCATTCATTTCAATCTGATCCATCATCCCATACCACATTCGTAGTGACAATACAAGTAAACCTTTGTAATAAAAGTGTTTGATAAAAGTCCTACGTAAAAGACACTCTGGGGTGTTAGACGCCCCAAACGAAGAACAAGATGAGCTGGTGACGTTGTAGAATGCTATTACTGACTGGAAGTGGTGGAGTGATGACAATACTACAAACCTAATTTAGAATGGGCATAAATTCCCATCTGTTTGATATTGTCAACTGCAGAGCAGAAAAGAAAATCCCTGGGGTGTGAAACACCCCAGTGTGTCTCTTCAGGGTTAACTATGTTGGGGTCTTTTCAACATTGAGCTACATGAACGTTTCTAGGGACTGCAGAGAAAATGTACTATAACGGAGTGTGCAGGTATTATATTGTGGTTCAACTGTACCTTATCTATAGATACCATATTCATAGAAATATACCATTCTATACCATTTAATGTCTTCTACTATAATAGCTCCATTTAGCTTTGAAATCTGAAGCGTCATCAACGTTTCCATTTGAAATGGAACTCGAATCAGATCTATATTCTTTCGGATGATTGCACAATAGTAATATCATCGATATTGTAATAGGTAAAAGGAGTGATAGGTAAGCTGATAATATTACTAATAAGACAATGCTCTGGCCAATAAATTAACTGCAACGATTGCTTGCAGCGGTTGTCACCTGACAATACGAGTAAATCTATTGCCGTTTGCCAATATATGGCACAATGAGAGTTGATTATTATCACATTACAGGCAGCAAACTAGCAGTAATTGAATGCTTCAATAATGTTGATACGGTACTTTGGAGCATTGTGTCGGAATTGTACGGAGAGAAGGTTCAACACATCATGAAACATTTTGATACCGGCACATTGTACAAAGACGGACTCACAGTCAGTGACCGGTACAGTGAAATTATAATTCCCATGAACTATGATGAGACCTTCCCATCCAGCCAGTCCGTGCAAGCATGAATGGTCTCATTAGAGCTTATGGAATCAATATCACCCCTGTACCGGATATTTTCACTATGGGGATTCGCTTTATACTAGCATCAATTTTTAATTAGTATGAGCACTAGAATTTGACACTGGAAGATTCTATAGAACTCCTATTACTGTGTTCAGAATATATTATGTGCTCATGACAAAAAATATTCACTGTCATAATATCATTATCAATTTAAGTGTGGAGAATATGATTGAGCTATGAATCCAAGTACGGTACTGGAAATAATGTAGTATTCATATTATGATCAAATTTAGTGTTAGATGAAATTGATTTCAATCATTCACTTTCTCTTTATATATGACTACTTTGAATATTCAAATGGAATAAGAATATACAGTACACTTTTTTAATAATATTCGTATGGCTTTTATTGGTGGGGAGTCCCACCTCGTCTGAATATATCATTTAAGCCGTCAATGGGCCTCACGACTGTCATACTTCAGCCGAGACCGAAATGTGCCCATCCGATAACACGGGAGTGACCTATTAAAAAACTTGTTTTGCTATGAGCGGGGTTTGACTCCGGATCTCTAGGCTGCTACGCAAGCACTCTATCCACTAGACCACGGATCACTCCTAATCATCAATTAATGATTCTAGTTTATGAACATTGTGAATTGAGAGATGGATGATTTTGATTCAGTGAATTAGTAACTTTTTGTCTGCAGTTTTCGATTGATATTATATATATTTTGATCGATCATAATATGATTTGTCATATACGTACTCTGTGAAATAAATGAATGAGTGAATAATGCTTTCCAACATACTTATACCACCATAATGATTGGAACGTAGTTCTTCTGCAGAAGTAGTCTTTGATAGATGATAGATACAGTATCAAGCTTTTCAGTTCCTCAGGAGCACGACACTAACAACTAATCTGTGCAATTTGCGATCTGTTTATCTGCGTGCACAACTGCACCACAATAGACGGTGTCCAAAATGAATAATTATGAGATTTTCAATCTCTACCATGAATCTATTCGCTGAATATCTACTGAACTATCCCAGAGCCTACTTTCTCATCAAATACAGTATCAAGATTTCATGAAAATGTTACCGTTAGCGTACATGGTTAGGTACCAACTTGGAAAAGGCTCTCTATATTGAATGAAAAAGACTTATCACTGTCAAAACCATTTGAAAATTTCGAGGTGCAGTAAAACTTCGGTATAGTGAAACCCTGTTTTATTGGAAGCGGTCCTTTAAAATGCACTATATCGAGGTTTCAACATTATCAATCTCTATAGAGAAGTGGCGCTTTCTGTAAGTGTTATAACAAGCTTTCTGAATTCTAGGACTGATAAAATAGACATTTGTACAACATGTCCCCAAGATTTGTTGTTATAGAAATAGGGTAAACATGTCATATGAACCAGGAAACAGGGCACATATTATGATAGTGGATCATATTTGACAAAATGAAAAAGCATAAATCAGGCGAAATTGATTCCATGTTGACAAATATATAAGTGTTGGTAAAACATGAGGAGCAAGAAGGTATTGGTGCCTGTTGTAGGCCTAGAGCCTCTATTTTATTGTAGGCTACACACGTGTATGGAATGTCCTATTGTTGAGAAGGCGATTCTCTTTCATCTTGTATAACCTGGCTTTCCCTTTTGCAATATTCGCAGTTGAGGAACAAGCTGCTCTGTGTGTCAAGAATTGATTACAATGGGTATTGAACATGCACTTCTAACAATAATTATGCAATTTGTTTGTTCTTGCAATTTTTCCACTGGGTGGGTTACGGACTCAAAATCTAATCGAATTTCTCCAAAAAAAAAAACTGGAAAAAAACACCTCACAAAGAAGTGAGACTTGATCAATATACAATTTATAGAGTTACTGATCGAAAAAGAGCAAACTCCCTTTTCTGTTGGTTGAGTAAGTATAACCAAAGAGAAAAGATAGCATGGTAAGATATATCATGGTGTGGTTCATGTTCCAAATTTCAAGCCAATTTTTTGTTAACTCGAGCCTATTACTGTTGACTACTGTCCATTTGTTTTAGCCGGGGAAGAGTGTTAGAACGGCACAGTATGAGAGGCTAACAGCCTACCAGCGTGACATAGCTTCACAATGAAGTGCTACTAGGACTATCGGGTTCAGTTAACAGTGACATTATAACATGAATGCGCACGCGCACTATACCATGGGATATAAACAATACAAAGTTAAACGGTGTTGACAAGTATGAAGTCAGAAACAATATCAGTTAACTTCAAAGAAGATTGACAATGATTCAGTTTTCATAATAGAGCAAAACTACGTAGGCTATTTCATAATAGGGAAATATATTTGCTACATTTTTGAAACTTTGCTTGTAGTCCAGGCAACGAATGCTCAAATAAAGGTATAGAAGGAAAAATTTAAATAACAAAACTTTCTGTTAATTTTGTAAGTTTCAATTTTGCATGGAATATAAATGTTCATAAGATGCATAGCTTCCGAGATATATGCGAAAAATGAAAAAATGGTACTTTCAAACCACCCCACCCCTTCAGCACAGGGGGTAGGGGTGAGGACTTTTGATATTTTAATCCTCTTACTATCCTTAGAAGAGCAGTAGAGTTGAAAATTGTGTTCCAAACTTTTCCCTCTATAATCTTTCGTTGACTGGACTATTGGAAGAGTAGCCTATATTCATTCATGAAATAGCTATTTATGTATTAAGAGTGTAATGCGCGACTTTATCGCTCGCGCAAAACAGTTATCACGCGTTAAAGAAGCATTACGCGCGAACTACATACAACATTTTTTCTACAACTGCCCAAACCTGTTAAACTACTTATATCGGCGGAGTTACAATTACCGACGTTTTAGATTAAGATCTGACTTCTTGGCGAGCTGCTTACAATCAGCTGATTAGGAAGCGTAAAGAAACTCTTCTGCACATGCGCGAATGATTTGGGAGCGTAAAGTGAATCTACTGCGCATGCGCGGATGGTTAGCAAGCGAAAAATAGATTCTCCTCAGAAATAAGCTGTTTTACGAGGAGAATTGAGTGCGTAAATTCTTGCTTTACGCGCAGTTGTAGAAAAAGTACTTTCTAGGAGTAGGACTACTTAGCAAACAGGAATAATGAATTGTGAAAAAAATTGAATTGAATATGCTATTGAAATCAGTGTGAAGCGCGGAAGCTGCTAACTCACCCACCGGGTTATTACTGACATCTACCGGCATACTTCGTAACTAAGTCTTAATCAAATGGTCACCAATTATAAGAATGTAGGCAGAGCTAAGAAATAATGTGTTTGAGAAGTTGTTCATCACCCAGATACTGCTGTCATCTAGTAGCCAAATTTGGAAGTAAATCTCTATCCTGACCAATCAGGAGAAAGAAGACGGTGCTTAATGTTCTGACGTTATTTTTTAATGAATAACGATTTGCCTCGGCTTGGCTGCAATCGGTAAAGCATGAGTGTAAAAATATATAAGTCTGGTCGTGCTTTTTTAGAATACAATTTCGATAAAATCCTTATAGGCTCGCTCAGGAGCTCCTGCAGTTTATTGCTTTTGAACAATTTATAGAAATCTTCGGAATGTATTATTTCCAGATAATTTAATCAACAATGCAATATATTGTTGTGTAAACCAGCTTATTCTATTACTGATGAAATTAGATGGTAGCTCTCTTAATGATTTAATACTGATAAGTAATAAATAGATATGAGATTTGCCCTGTGTGGTATTGGGGAATAAAATAAATGGTACACCATAAAAAATTTGATACATATATTGTATGAATAAATATTAAAAGTCAGATGAATATGGAAAATATATAGAGCAACAAAACATACACAACAAAAACAAGAATAAATATATCAAAAGAAAATATTACAGACTGGTACACTATTCTTTAGCTCTTTAGCACGAAACATTACCATGTGCTTTTTCAATTCATTGATAATATGCATTCATTGGTATGCAGCTTAGGTATCGACTTGCTGTTGCTTGTCAATTTAGGCAATCTCACCTTATATCTTATTCCAAAAATCATAGAATAATAAATTGATAAATCAAAGATTATAGAATATTAATTTCTGTAGTTTTCAGTATATTTCTCAATAATATATATATATCTCTTAGGGCATAAGGTTCGGCCTCTGATGGAAGTAGATAAATCAATTTATCCAGTGAACAAGAGCTACATTATATCATTACAAATTATTAAATAGAATCAATGATTGAGTGAGCGTTTGTATTACAAGATTTAAATTTAATATTCCTTTAATTTGTGTTCCTTGGATATGTAAATTGACTTATTGTTATTCAATAAAATATTTCTTATACCTTCTTAAGACTTGCGCAAGTTTTGTATTAATTTTTAATATTCATGACCTTTCTGACGAGCTAGCTTTTATATTTGTTTCACTCGAAGCACTGAGGGCGCCCTAAGTGATATTCCGATGATATATCACTCACGTGCTGAATTTTTATAAGCTGTTGGCGGCGATCCGAATTTCCTGGTAGTCCTGGATTTTTGGTGGCCGAAGTCGTCTTCTCCAAGGGATTAAATAGATATTTGAATGACTTTCGCTTTAATGCAGCATCACTAAGTCTTATGAAAAAAATTATTAAATGAATTTAAACTTTAAGTATTTGAAAGTACAATGTAATAAAGGGTCTTGTGCTCTACAAATTCTAGTGTCATTCCATAGTGGTGTCTGGCGGGCAAGTGTGCAGGTTCTACTTTTATTTCTACAATTTTCATTTCTGACTTACAAATTTACATAAATTTAAATAATTCGCTACTACGCCATTTAAAGGTTCAAATAGTCCATGCCAATCTACTAAACCATTACCTATATCATATATATGATATTTTATATTTCCTCAGGCCATATCCAATACATAAACTGAATAGTAAATTTTTATAAAATCTTATCATTTATAGAAATATTTATAAATACATTTGAATCGTCTATCTATTGCCGCCCATCGATTACAACAATTTGATTGGTTCGTGCAAATTCACTACTGTATACATGCGCCTAGGAACATCCTACTTCCTTAATACTCTAATTTATTTTTATTTGGTGGTTTACATATATTTATTACATATGATATATTTTTATAAGGTTTATAGGTTGTTTCTCCCTCTATAACAATTAGCCATGGGCTTTTTTAAAGTCCTCCAGTTGCATACCATTTGTTTACAATAAATTTTGCCAAGGTGTCTGGCTAGATTTTACGTTATGCGACTTGATCGATCATTAGGTCGCCGATCAGTAGGTATTTTAAGCCTAACCTCAAATTTTCCAATACTTTATATAATATAATATAAGTTGCAAACAACTTTCTTTTTCTATTCGGCTGTTCTAATTTCAGCCATGATACCTGTTATTATCTAATCTTTTAATAATCTTTATCGCATTTGGCAATACTAGACTAGCTATTTCACTTCAGACCTATAAAATTCTCCCAAATAGGAATTTTGTTTACCCATCAGATTTTAATATGTTACAATGTCTTGCGATCTGAGTAGTTGTACAGTACCCATTAATTGCTGCCATCTAGTGGCAGCATTTGGAATTACGTATCAATCCATTTTTGGCCAATTGGGAAAGAAAAGGCGGAGCTACAAAATGATTGCCAATCAACAGAGAATGATGGAAACGAGATCTAGTGACTCAAGGCCCGATTCCTGGGATATTCCAATGAATTACTAGTGAATTTTTGATGGAATATTTTTCCAATTTGCTGAATAGCTACATCTTTCAATTGATTTTATTTCGTAGGGGACGATCCATTCTCAAATTTAAAAGTTTGATTGACAATGAAACCGAACTCCTGGTGACAAATGATTTTGTTGGAGAAGGCTTAGTTGTTGAAATTGTGCTAGACCCTGAGATCTGCGGATTTTTATCTGATCAATAATGTGATCCTAATTCTAGTGGTTTGAGGGTCTTGGAATTAAAAAACATAGATATGCGGTTGACTGACTGCTCTTATAATAACGAGAATAAAATAGAGAATATTACAAAATACATCTTTACATGGATAATAGAATAATCAATCTGTCTTTAAGAGACCAAGTATAATACGTCTTTAAGAGACCAAACATAATACGTCTTTAAGAGACCAAATTTACGGGGGCACATCTGATATTGTAGTGGGGGGTATCAAGTACTTATCTAAGATCTGTCGTCCTCGAGTCCGGTGTCCAAAGGGTGATGGGTGAGGATGAAGGGTGATGGCCTCCAGGCATCGGGCTAGTGGCGTCAGATCGAAGATCGTCTTTCCGCCCCGCACAGCAAGGTCAGATGTCCGAACTACATACAACATTTTTTCTACAACTGCCCAAACCTGTTAAACTACTTATATCGGCGGAGTTACAATTACCGACTTTTTAGGTTAAGATCTGACTTCTTGGCGAGCTGCTTACAATCAGCTGATTGCAGCATCACTAAGTCTTATGAAAAAATTAATAAATGAATTTAAACTTTAACTCTTTGAAAAGTACAATGTAATAAAAGGTCTTGTGCTCTACAAATTTTAGTGTCATTCCATAGTGGTGTCTGGCAGGCAAGTGTGCAGGTTCTACTTTTATTTCTACAATTTTCATTTCCGACTTACAAATTTACATAAATTTAAATAATTCGCTACTACGCCATTTAAAGGTTCAAATAGTCCATGCCAATCTACTAAACCATTACCTATATCATATATATGATATTTTATATTTCCTCAGGCCATATCCAATACATAAACTGAATAGTAAATTTTTATAAAATCTTATCATTTATAGAAATATTTATAAATACATTTGAATCAGCTATCTATTGCCGCCCATCGATTACTACAATTTGATTAGTTCGTGCAAATTCACTACTGTATACATGCGCCTAGGAACATCCTACTTCCTTAATACTCTAATTTATTTTTATTTGGTGGTTTACGTATATTTATTACATATAATATATTTTTATAAGTTTTATAAGTTGTTTCTCCCTCTATAACAATTAGCCATGTGCTTTTTTAAAGTCCTCCAGTTGCATACCATTTGTTTACAATGAATTTTTGCCAAGGTGTCTGGCTAGATTTTACGTTATGCGACTTGATCGATCATTAGGTCGCCGATCAGTAGGTATTTTAAGCCTAACCTCAAATTTTCCAATATTTTATATAATATAATATAAGTAGCGAATAACTTCCTTTTTCTATTCGGCTGTTCTAATTTTAGCCATGATACCTGTTATTATCTAATCTTTTAATAATCGTTATCGCATTTGGCGATACTAGACTAGCTATTTCACTTCAGACCTATAAAATTCTCCCAAATAGGAATTTTGTTTACCCATCAGATTTTAATATGTTACAATGTCTTGCGATCTGAGTAGTTGTACAGTACCCATTAATTGCTGCCATCTAGTGGCAGCATTTGGAATTACGTATCAATCCATTTTTGGCCAATCGGGAAAGAAAATGCGGAGCTACAAAATGATTACCAATCAACAGAGAATGGTGGAAACGAGATCTAGTGACTCAAGGCCCGATTCCTGGGATATTCCAATGAATTACTAGTGAATTTTTGATGGAATATTTTTCCAATTTGCTGAATAGCTACATCTTTCAATTGATTTTATTTCGTAGGGGACGATCCATTCTCAAATTGAAAAGTTTGATGGACAATATTATACATGCTGTGAGTTTAAGTCAGAAGTAGGTGATCATAACTTAATTATATCTGTATTATCAAGATGATTGAATTTATGAGTCCTCTAATGCAAAACAGAAAACTGCACAAAAACTTTACGTAGGTTAAAAACTAACCGCAAAAACGTCGTCCTATTCACGTTTTATGTGTGAGCTCATAACTTCATTGATACAGTACCAGATATGGAATTTAATAATTATACATGGTCAAGGTAATGAAAGTCACATCAAATTTCTATAAACAGCTATTATATTAATATTCATTTACAGAACAGAAATATTATTTGATATGATTCAAAACGTTGAAGTAGGAGTATGAAGCTCTTATGATCTGAAAAACATAACAATGCAACATGAATAATGAATCAAATCAAATGAAATTTATTCATCAAAAATAATCACATTACAAATTAGAATACGATAACAATTAAAACAATGAAGTTTTATGCATTGAATGATTTACTAATAGGCAAAGATAATCCAATGAATAAATAATATTATATAGACGGAAAGTTATGCATTACCTACTGATATTAATAAAATATTGTATTCTTTGAATATGAGAAATAAGTTTTGTAATAACAATAAATAATAGAGTTATATCATAATTATTAGTGCCCAACAGGTAACCCGTGCTTTGCACTGGGTGAATTTGTGTTGTAAAATGCAATCTCCTCATTACGAAGAAACAAATGAGAAAAATTAATTATTTACAATTCAAAATTAAGTTGATAATCTTCATCGGAGTTGGAATTCTTGACAAAAAAAAAAGAGTTTGTTGGGTCTCAAACCTGTAGCCTCTGATTCATTAACCAAACACGCTTCCAATTAATTACGATAAGGAATCACTAGGATAAAGCTCTGTTTGGTTCGGGTTTTATAGTTATCATTCAATAGGGTCAAGAAATCATAGTCGAGAGTGAAAGGTGGAGTTTAGGGAAACTCTAAAGTGAGTTTTTGGCAAAATGTAGCGACCTACCTTTAGCAAAAGGTAGTTCATGTGTTAAAAATAATGCATGTTTTATCATGATTTCTGCGCTTTATTGTACCTTCTACCTCACTTACTCAACAATATGCTCTGACATATTTAAATACAAGCATTAATTTTGAACACTCTCAGCTACCTTTTCCGCTATTCACTACCTCATCCACTAATTTGTTTTGGCCAAATCAGAATTCAGAGTTCAGAACCAGAAATTTCAAGCCAGTAATGTGAACTCAAGCTTCAAACAAACAATTGTAAAAAAACTTGGGTGAAAAAAATTGCATGGTTGCCTGTAAAGTCGGTATACGGGCGAAAGTTTCACGTGACAACGACTTTGAGTGGTAAAATAATTTTAATGTGAATATTCATTCGTATAGTAGGAAGAAGGATGAAATAATAACTCACAATGAGAGTGAGTGAGAGGCACGCGTCCCTTCCACTCGGGCATGGTTAGCCCGCGCCCACCTAAGAGCGAGAGAGACAACCATTGACTTGACATTTTGAATTAGTGGCGCATTCGCAGGAGATTGCTTGCGGCGCCTGCGCAGGTTGACTGCTCCGTTTCACTCTCTCTCCAGGTGAATGCTTCGGGTTGCTGGGCTTGCTGCTGCGAGCGTTGCTCGCCACTGCTCCTATTTGTGCTCTTTCCAGACGACCGTGAACCGAAACGAACGCTCTCACTTGCTCTCATTGTGAGCGCATAACATGGGAACGTAACACAGTTTCTTGAAGTGTCTCCCGGCAAACCAATTTATAAGACGTTGTCACGTCAAAATTCATAAACAAACAAGATCGAATCAAAAGGAAGTGGCGATGAAAATATTTGATAAGCGAGTTACACGAAATGAAAACGAATCATTAAAAATTTCAAAGAAGACAAAAAAAATAATGTAGTAGAAGTACATGGGAAAGTCATTAAAGTTAGATCACTAATCTTCATCAATCAACAACAAAAGGAGAAAATAAAAAAAAGAAATAATATTCTTTCAATTCACTTACCGAACTAAGGTTCTTTCTATTTATAATGAAGATTCCGAGAGGCCCTATAGTGGGTGGTTTTGTATTTCTTGTGAGTTGTAAAAGCAGTGATTTCTGTATTGACACTGGCAGGTTGTGCCACGATATCTCATACAGTGCATCTCGTATCATTCCCAACTGCAATTGGAATTATAACACCAGAGTTCAGAAATAATCCAAACAGTTTTATATGAAAATTCGACTGAGTCACTGTCAATGTTGTACATGAATCATCTCATGTTGAAACTATCACAGTAAATAAGAATAGATCGATAGAAAAACATGAATATGATTATTTGTAGAATAATGACTTATTAATCTAGTCACTGGTAGCTACAGTGTTCGATTCACTTGTGATTGGCCTTTGGTATGTTGTTGACTAAGCTCTGTCGTGCACTACTCCAAAATAATATGGTATTCATTTATTCATTCATTTATGTATCGCATTGTGTACAAATACTTAACATGAGGAAAGACACAACAGGCTCATGCCCAAAACTGTTCCATTTCCAATTTATACTATACTGTACAAATCAAAATGTGGGTTATGTCACTTTCACTTTTCAAAATACAATTACGCTCTCCAAATACTCAGATAAACAAGCAAATTTTTTAATCAAATAGATACTATTAGAGCATACTATTATATGGGTATCAGAATAACCGTTGAATGGCATAAAAATAGACTTGCAACTTACAAAACCGAATAGAAAAATAAGTGAAACTGGAATAATATTTTATAATATTTGAACCAGTCTGCAGTATAAACACAAAAATACAACAACAACATCAGGTACGAAGCTCTAAGCTCTGATATGAAGGTTGAACTCTCTGGGTGCAATACAATGATAATGGAAAATCAACTACTTCTCTAAGATAAAACTCAAAACTGAATTAGTGTTGTACTGGTAAGAATGAGTCTGTTCATTTGTTGAAACTAGACATTGGATCGTTTCTGATTATCCTAGTTTCTCATTGCTTCTAGAATCTCTCTTTGCATTGACAATCAGTGAATACAACATTCTCTCCATCCTCAAACTCATGATTATTTCAGAAATACAGGGATGTTGCACATTAAGACGCAACGTGGCGTGACATGACGTGACGTGAGTCACCAAGATCGGTTAATATCATAATGATCATTATTATAATGTTTGCATTGAGATGAAGCTAGCCATGAGTAAATGATGGTATAATATGATTATATATGATATTTAACTCATTCAGCAGACGTCACGTCATGTCACGTGAGAGATTTAGTCAAATATAACGAATGCAAATTTATAAATCACAAACATTTTTTCAACCTATATATTGTCATAATCATGATCATTACTATTATTGAATCTTCAAACTCATATATTTGCATTTGTAAAATAATGTTTTTATGGACATTTTATTATTTAATATCAAAATTTGGGAACAGAATAGTTTTGAGCTATGCCTGTTGTTCTTTCCCTATCATATTCATATGATCTGTAATCATATTAACAAATGAAATATATAAATGAAGTCAAAAAAGTTCATAGTTCAAAGCTTTATGGCTTTGAGAACATTGGTGCCGGTTGCACAAAAGCCGGTTGAATCTTAACCGTGATAAATTGCACGAGAACCTATCAGAGAAGCATTCACTTCGAAAAAGCCTTCTCTGATTGGTTCTTCAGTTATTGATCACTTTTAAAATTTAATCGGCTTTTGTGCAATTGGGCCAAAGACTTTTTTTATCCATTTATTTGTGGATATAATAACAAATCATATATATACATATATGATTGGGAAAGAACAACAGGCATGGCCAATAGTTATTTGTGCAACTAGTGCGCAAAGTGCCACTTTGCTGCACCGAAAGAAACGTTTACGCACGAGCCGTAGGCGAGTGCGGAATGATGGTTTCTTGAGTGCAGCAAAGAAACTTTGCGCACATATTGCACATTAAATTTTTCCCACAGTTACCATAGAATGTGAAAAGTCAGTAATAGATTGTGAACATGTCCTATACCAAATAAAATGTTTGTTTGTGTAAATCTTTAGTATTTTTAATGCTGATAATAAATATTGCAACCATTTCCACAACAGAATTGTTCCAAATTCAGTCTAAATGACAATAGAATGAATATAATAAAGTTATATGAGATTCAATTATAATAATACTTTATCTACAAGAAGTCATCAGCAAGTGTGGAAATTGCCATATCACTTGTCTGAATATGGCTTTGAGAACATTGGTGCCGGTTGCACAAAAGCCGGTTGAATCTTAACCGTGATAAATTGCACGAGAACCTATCAGAGAAGCATTCACTTCGAAAAAGCCTTCTCTGATTGGTTCTTCAGTTATTGATCACTTTTAAAATTTAATCGGCTTTTGTGCAATTGGGCCAAAGACTTTTTTTATCCATTTATTTGTGGATATAATAACAAATCATATATATACATATATGATTGGGAAAGGACAACAGGCATGGCCAATAGTTATTTGTGCAACTAGTGCGCAAAGTGCCACTTTGCTGCACCGAAAGAAACGTTTACACACGAGCCGTAGGCGAGTGCGGAATGATGGTTTCTTGAGTGCAGCAAAGAAACTTTGCGCACGTATTGCACATTAAATTTTTCCTACAGTTACCATAGAATGTGAAAAGTCAGTAATAGATGGTGAACATGTCCTATACCAAATAAAATGTTTGTTTGTGTAAATCTTTAGTATTTTTAATGCTGATAATAAATATTGCAACCATTTCCACAACAGAATTGTTCCAAATTCAGTCTAAATGACAATAGAATGAATATAATAAAGTTATATGAGATTCAATTATAATAATACTTTATCTACAAGAAGTCATCAGCAAGTGTGGAAATTGCCATATCACTTGTCTGAATATGTTTTTGAGTCATCAATGAGCCTCACAAACGTTATACTTCACCCGTGACTAACAGTTTAATATTCTCCTATCCGATAACATGAAAGTTTTGCAGCAAAACTTTGCTTATACTTATACGGTGCCCATTAATTTGTTTTATTGATTAATTTGTCTATGCGATCAAAGCTGTAAGCTTATGGTTTAATTTTTTTATTAATGTAAATAAATAAATAAGCTAATATGCCCAGAACTGATTAAGGATTAGGCTAGTGATCAGCCCTCAGGACAGACTTGAGTCTAACCTGACCATTCTATGAAATTTTCATGTGTACTATTTATTCCAGTTCCAAATATCCTCAAGTTTGAGTCTGAATGATATATTATACACAATTAGTGTAAAAATATAGTTTCAGCTTGTTTTTTCTTGTAAATACATCAGTAAACGTGTCAATTTGGCCTTTGTGCTTTTCTGGCCAAGCGACAAGTAGCCGCATGAAACGTATAATTAAGGTTATACTGCATTATTTGAAACGAGATTAAATTATATTATATAGACATTACATCTACCTGAAATGCTGAACTTCAATCATTCAAGTCACTGTTGAGTAAATAGTATATTGTAAATCCAGTGGTTTTGTTTACGGTATTCAATAACATCTATTCTGTAGCCTATTCTGTTTCTAATTCATCAACGGCATTCATTATAGTTGTTCTACGAAAATGTGAGTAGAGATTTTTCGGGGAGTTGAAGACTGAATAACTTTTTTGAAGTGTATATATTTATGTTTCAAACCTAATAGATTCATTATTGTTTTGAAAATATAACAATCACAGCTTTAGCACAAACACGACACGAGTAACCTAACCACAAAAGTAAATAGAGATATAAAAATACTTGATTCCTTGATCATAAAATTGGTCGATAAATGTTTCCAATGTATTCCAGTTAAAAATATAGGCATCTCACACATAAAAAATCGTTCATGATAACTTGAATAGAAATAAAATACTGATATTGAATACTATCAAAACTTCTTGTTTATTTACTGTTCATTATCCAGTATCTATCTCGCAGTAATAATCAGCTGGTTTACAAAAATTTTCAGCAAGCAACATATTCAGGTTTACCAACATTTCTTTTACTTTGCCGCACTCTACCGTCATAAAGCGTGTTAACTATTTTGTGTTGTTATGTTGCAAATTTGGAGTGCGGCAAAGTACTTTGCCGCACTCAAATCTACATTCCCGCACTGGGTGTGGGAATAAGGTATTTTGCGTACTATAAATGATGCGGGAATGAGCACTTTTTCGGGTAACTGTAGGAAAAAACTATTCTATTCCCAAATTTTGATGATGAATAACATTTCCCGAAAAATAGGTTATGATGAATAGAATTACCTTATCTTCAACCATTTGTCCATCCTCGCAGTAATGAGCGACTACTGCCACCAGCGATACACATGCCAGACTGTACTTGAATTTCAAAGAGGGTTCACTGCTCTGAAAATATTATAAAAGTTATGAGAATATTCCCCAGTTCCTCAGAAACTAGGAATAATATAGTGAGTTGCTGCTATACGATGACAATTCATCACAAAAATGATAACAGTAATTTCACTAGGCTTTCATCCATTCATAATGTGATACCATCTGAATTCATTGTTATAATGGAAACAAATTTGTTCAGAGAATGACGTGATTTTGAAAACAGTGAACAGTGAGCTCTATGTAGAATCAGGCTAATGTGATGTGACTGTTGTATTGCATTATACGTCTATGATTGAAAAGAAATTTAAAAATTTTAGTTAATTTTTAGATTATTGTTTGAAAAATTGGAAAATATGATAATATGTATAATCTCTGTACTCTGCCAATTTATTCTTATTTATTAATTATTGAATAATCAAGACTATATTCTTGACAAGTACTTGACTAATTATAGACAAAATGTTCTTGACAAAACCAGGTACTAACTAGTTGAGACTTGACTAAAACATCAGTGTTCTCAAAATGTTCGACTTTGTGACCCCTCCATGCAAGTCATATATCTGTCTATGTACAAAGAGAAAGCCCTGCATGGACTTTGTTGTCAATTTAAATACAATCAAGCAACGCTGATATCTTTTTCAAGGATCATCTTGATTCATTGAGAGGAAAATATGATAATCTACTCTTCATTATATGGGGAATAGCTGCTCTTAACACTTTTCCCTGTTGCACTAACGAATGTTAAGTTTAACCGACGTAAAATGACGTCATCCATCGCGAACAATGCCAGGGGAACTGGATGTCAATACGATGGCGTCCTTCAAACATGGTTGACTTTGATAGACGTAACTATGTGCATCCACGCTTATGAATTTATACATCAGAACTGTATGTACATCATAGAAATGTACATGAGAATGGATATACAAACAAACTGAGAATTAATATGAAATCACACCCACTTGGATCAAGAAAATAGAAATGCATAGCTGCAATATGATAATGCCATTACTGTAGACCGAGCAATACGTTACGAAATCACTGAATTCACGGACTCTCCTGCAACAATATTCAAAATTAATACGGTAATTCAAATTCATTAATAAAACCGGTTGAATTTTAATCGTGACTAATTCCACGAAAACCACGGAATCCAGTTTTATAACACAATTCTTATCCTAAAGGTACTAAAGGTTCATTTTTATTCTTATCTCATAGTTATCTTTCTATTCTCATTCTATGTTATCATTCATCAAGATTCCTTTTAAAAACAGAGTTTCTGAAACTGCTTTATATGATTGATGAGAGAATGAATATCCACTATAATTTATTCCATAAAAGATTATTGTTTATCTAGATTGTGTATTGATTATTTTTCCTGTTGAACATCCTCAATGCAACCTTATTTCCAATTCAACAGTGTTCTCATTGATTGTAGAGATGCTGTTGTAAACAACATTAGCTGTTAGATTCTACTTACAGATAAATATATCATGCATTCCAAACAAGTACTATAATGATCAGAATTGGAAGAAGAGTCTTAACTCACCTCAAAATCATCTGATGATGCTCGATTATCTTCTTCAGTTTTTCCTTCATCATCAGCTCATACAATTCTCTGAAACTTCGTTCCTCAAAAACCATTGTTGATTCGCTGCCACAGAACCTGTCATCAAAATCGCGCACTCTGTCCAAAAGCACATCAATCTCGATTCGCATCGACCCGTAGGACAACGTCACCATCGTCAACAGATCCAGCATCAACTTGAAAAATAGATACAAGTATGCAAACTGTACTAAAGTAACGACAATGAACTGTTCTATATTGTCGTGCAAGGAACTTCTCGTGAACGGAACGTAGATCATGAATGAAGTTTGCAAATTGGCTACATTCTGATCTCTAAAATAATAATTGATTATGCTTACAACTGGTACACAGACTGCACAAAATGTGAGCACTTTTATGAGGTAGGCAGCATAGATCACGCCTTCAGCGATTCTAGTTGACAGCGATTCTATGATACATAACCTTTTTTCTAGAACTTCCTTGTCTCTCTTGTGGTTGTAGATCAAGAAGTCCGTGAATCTCAAGTGATTCACTGGAGTCGAGGATGTTTCTCCAAAATTATGAAACCCTCTAACATGATTTTTGAGTCTTTGCAGACTGTTATCACCAACGGATCTCGAGAATTCATCCTCAATATGTGAAAGATGTTTTGAATTTCCATAATTCACATTATTGATATCGTCTTTACCTCTCAAATATTCCTCTCCACTTGACATCGTGAATTTTTCTCCTTCATGTTCACTTGGCTTAGTTTGTCTTGTATATTCACTTCCATTGACACTTGTGAATTCTATTCTATTAGGTTCATTTCGTTCAGCCTTTGTATTTAAATCGAATTCAGTAGAGTTCGCTCCTTCCACATGTCCAGTGTCAGTTCTATTCAAACTAACACTGTACCCTATGCTTGGAGAATACTTCTCATTTGAGAATCTCTCAAATATCAGTTTATCTCCAAATTTATTGTTCTTGTCCCTTCCTTCATATTTGATTACATTCCTATGACTTTCTGTCAGATTTCTATTATTTCCTGTTGGATTTATATCACTTATATATCCACCTATCACTTCCCCATAATTATTCGTCATATCTCTATCATGACCCTCTCTCCTCTTCAACACCCAATCATCAGCAATCAACCTCTCTCCATAATTAATCTCATTCAACTCATTCACATCATACACACAATTCTCAGCATTCCTCAAATATTTCCGGCTTCGGAAAAACGCTAACTTTGCACTTCTGTTCACAAGATTTTCCTTGAAACCAAAGAGTTTTCCGCGCATAATATCGCCCAGCAGTCGGTCGTAACGAGTGATGAAAATTATCTCGAAAGCTTCGAAAAATACGACCAGAGCTATGTTCATAGTTTCCAAAGCTGTCACTTTATCATTGAAACTTAGAGTAGACCACTTCTGAATTATTATGTAGAACGATTGGAGGCAGAAGTAGGTTACAACCAGTGTGACAATTGCGTTCAGAGGTGACATTTTCTTGCACCAGCTTGAATAAAATATTTATTGGAAGTTATAGAATGTGACGCACTTTCAGTTTTTTATTCTCAGGAATCTGGAAAATAATTGAAACCAAAATTGATTTTAACAATGATTGAACAAAATTCAACTTGAAAATCTGAAATATATCTTAATTAAAATCGGTAATAATAAATTAAGAAGTTATAAAATGTGACGCACTTCCAGTTTGTTATTTCCATGAATCTGAGAAATGATTGAAAAAAATTGATATCAATAAGTTTGAGCAAGAATTAAACTTGGAGATCAGAAGGTAAATCAATTGTGATCTGATTTCTAAAACTGATTTCATTGACTTATCAAATTATAGAAGTAAATCAAGATGTCTCCTGAGTTTCTCATCATTCTGGAGAAATTTACATATACATGATGAACGAATCATTAATATCACAGTATAAGTAGCCTTATTTTTTGGTGAATAATAGTAGAAAATAATGCTCACGTGGTGAAAGTGGGTATTAGCACTTGGAGATTGTTACTTAACAATAAAAAACGTTCAAGATGTAATGTCCAATGTGCTTCAACACATTAGTAATACTACTACTTAGTAATATTTGAAAAATATTGCTATATCGTCGAAGTAGTACCAATTCATTACAATTTCCTCATCAATCGTAGGTACAATCTAAAACAATTTTGAAAGAGCACACAATACTATTATACGCGTTCTCCACTCAAATGTTATCTGTGAAGTAAGATTGAATTCGAACCAATAAGTAACATTTCTTCAATAGAATCTGGGCTCTGACTATTTTATGATTCATCTACCTTTCTCCACTACAATCTTCCATCTATAATCTACGTGAACTACTGTACTATACTCACATCATATCAAACCCTGGATAAAGCCATCATACTCTTGAGAGTTTTCTCAGATGGGAATTCATTTTTGAAATCATTTTTCGAAAATCTACAACTTTGTCTGGAAAATCATTTCTTTTGGAAGCTCCAACTCAAACTTACAGGTTAACTCTCCAACCCTCTCTCTATAAACCTCACCCCTCCTCCCTTATATTACGAATTTCCCCACCACAACATACCTATCAGTCATGGAAAAACTCTACCTCTTTGTTTTGAAAGCTACTTCTTCATTTTCTCACTTTTGTACCAATTATTGTAAGACAACCTCTCTCTCCCACTAATTCCAGATTCCCTAATTCCCAACTAATAATTACTTGCCAGTTATCCCAGAAGTCCGCAATTGAAACCAGACATGATAATTTAAGAACCTCGAAACTATATTTTGGCATACCTGTAGAATATTTGCTACAATCAGTGATTATAGTTGAAAATATCTGTGATTATTCCTGGATAGTAGCATAGCATTAGAAGGCGGTGTAACTGCATAGCTGGAAGTCTGCAATTTATGACAGTTACTTTATCTGGCAATCATCTGTGATTGATGTGATTTGTTAAGGGATTGTTTTTGAAAGAATAATATGATTTTGTTTCCAATCCTACTGGAGAATCAGTTTGAAACATGAAAAGTATAGTAGTTTGTTTCTTCTCAAAGTTATAGGATAATGTTTTCAAGATATTCACTACTTTTCTTTTCTGGGCCGACATGAGCCCAGAGCTTATGCTCAGCTGATGGAAGTTATGATAATATGATGAGAAATTAGTTGACTTACTGTTATTGATTATAGATCCATAGATAGATATGGATATTCATTTGGATATCTATCAATCTATACCCTTTGATGATCACAAAAGTGATCAGAGAACGCCTGAACTCTCTCTGTGTGCTCAAGCTTTTGACACATAATAGCTGAAACTGATAATATGAATAGCATAACGTTTCTTGAATACCTGACCACAACCTTTTTCGCTTTCCCGACACTGAATGATTGCATATTGTAGGTTAGTAGAATGCAGGAAACGCGTACAACCAAGATGATTACAACCAAGATGATGTTTATAAATGAAGCTTCATAAATTCTTCACAATTTTTGTTCAGTGGAGTTTTGTAATATTTTCAACATTTCCCGAGGTATTCGCTCTTGAAAGTTTTAAAATAACATGTTTTCATCCAATTATAACTCTCCAACAATGCATTGAGAAAATGATTGCTCGTGCTAGTCATTGAATTCTTCCAATCTGATGTATTCATCCACTATTATAATATGTTGCCCTTCCATTGTTATAGCAGCTTCAATGTGAGGGGTGAAATTGTCAACTTTGCAACAAGTGTCATTTTAGCGGTTCCACACTTTAAACAGACGGGCTAGAAATGCGCACTTTTGATATGTTCACCCCAGTTCCTATTGAGCTGCAGAGTCAAAGATTATGTTCCAGACATTCCCTTCAAATTTCATTGTCAAATGATCGATTGTTGAATAACTAAAGATTTCACACTCAACACTAGAACAGCTGCAGCAGTGGTGGAGAACTGCGTCTAATTGTGGAATTATACATGAAATTAAAGAGAATTTTTTGTAATGTGAGCTCAACCTGGGCTTTCTCTAACGATTTTTCGAAAATTGTGAGAGCAAAAATAGTGAAAGGTTGGAGACAAACATCTTCAATAACGGATATCTTGAAAACTATGAAGTTTATAGAAATAGTATGGTGGGATTGAAATTGAAGAGAATTATGTAAGCTTCAATTTTCATTGAATAGTCTTGTCCGTAAGAAGCATGGTTTTCGTGTTATATGCGGGAAACCAAAAAATGGTACCTTTGAACCACCGTGGGTAGGGATGGAGAAATTCAATTCATTTACTTACTTACTACTCTAAACAGAACTCCAGGATCAGAAATTGTCTTCCAATATTTCCCTCTATAACCCTTCGTTGTCTGGACTATCAAAAGAATACGTCGTAGTCTATAACTTATCAGGACTAGCCATGACTGTTGTAATCCAAGCAGATGTTTCTCTAATCAAAACAACGTGGATAGTGATAACATCCTATTGTATCTATAATTTATATCAATGGTCTAATACCAAACTGAAATTATTACCATAGGTAAGGAAAATATTGCTTTCCAAAAAAATAGAGGTACCCTAATTTCTAAATTTCTATACGTTTCAAGAACCCCTGATTCCAAAAAAGTGGTTTTTGGGTATTGGTCTGTATGTGTGTGTGTTTGAGTGTATGTGTGTCTGTGTACACGATATCTCATCTGCTAATTAACGGAATGACAAATTTGGAACGTGAGGTCCTTACACTATAAGGATCTGACACGAACAATTTCGATCAAATGCAATTAAATATGGCGACTAAAATGACGAAAATGATGTCAAGAACAGGGTTTTTCACGTTTTTCTCAAAAACGGCTCCAACGATTTTGATCAAATTTATACTTAAAATAGTCATTGATATGCTCTATGAACTGCTACAAGCCCCAAATCTGTAAATATTTCTGGAGCTCCGCCCCATCTATACAAAGTTCAATTTTAGATTTCCAATTATCAGGCTTCAGATTCAATTAAAACAAAAATTCCAGTGAGGAAGATTGAGCATGGAAATCTCTAGAATTAATGTTCAGTATAATGTTCACCAAATATTGAAAATAAGCTCGAAATTCGAGAAAATATGATAATTCGAATGCAAACTTGATGAGAGAGTCAACTGTTGATTCCAATGTACAGTATTTAGATGTAGAATTCTAGGTACCTTGCTAGTACCTTGGTTGATACTATTTATTCATTCACTGCGAGAGATAGCGGAATTGATCTTATCAGCTGAAATTTTCATAATCGCAAGGAAAGTTGGGTGAGTGCGTCACACCAGACTTTTCTAGTCGCAGATCATCTTTTAAAAAATCATCATTCAGGCCTGAATCCATGATATCATAACAGCTGTGAACATAAATTATCTCAAGTAAACAATATTTCAACAGATGCTGCTCTATATCTATATTCATAGAAACAGTGTACTGAAAATGACCTCTTGTATTTCGTATCTATATGTATCCGAACATTGTAGAGTGTGATCTTCCCTCAATGTGTGATGTCTAAATTAGGGACAGCAACACATGGTGTGACATCAGATGTGTGCCACTCCATACATCTCCTTCTGGCCTCTATGCTCGGTTTTGTGCTCTTCGACGCATAAATAATGCATAGAGTGGTGACCACAGCGACCTCTCAGCTCTGACAGCAGCATGTTGCAGGCAGCATGTTGTGTTGCTTGTTGCAACTGTCTGGGGACTCGATGAGGTTGCATTATTTTGGAAACAGACATGTCGGAGAAATGAAGTTGGGAACAATGTTCGCTAGACACTCTGCTCACTCCAAATTAAGCTTATTCGGCTTATTTCCACTAGTAAAGCATTCGGTGGCTATTCATCCTCGTAGCTTATATCAGACTAAGTAAACAATGTAAGGTTACATCAAAATAAGCACAAAATTCAATAATCTGAGGTTATTAGATCTGTTCCTATATCAAAAGACTATTTGAATCCGGTAGATAATATTGTAGTCGACTTATGTACTGAATAGAATAGAATAGAATAGATTTTTATTCCTTTAAGTATAAAAACTATACAATCGGAAAGGTCATAATCTTATAAGCATTACAATGATAATCTTACAATGATAATAAATCTAACAGACATTCAATAATAATCACATAATACGCAATCAAAATATACAAGTCATGAAAGTTTATATATAATAGTTCACACTTATTTAAGATTTACTCTAAATTCAAATTTGATCAGAAGTAGCTACTAATAGTTGCATTGCTCATGTTGAGGAATTCAGTCAATGAGTAAAGCGGATTTTCTGTCAAAAGTGTTCTCATTTGACGTTTAAACTGAGCAACAGATATTTCTCTTACAAAAACGGAAGCTTATTGAATATTTTTATAGAAATTACTCTTGAACTGATCTGAGTTCTCCTCAGCCTGGCATATGGTACTTCAATACACTGTCTGTACCTTGTATTATGCTGGTGAAAATTCTCCCTACGTAGGAAGAGTCAAAATTCATTTTCACTTCCATAGCTAGTAAAAATACAAATAAGCTATAAATTGTCATTATTTTCTGTTCAACAAAAATTGGCCTACAAGGTTCTAAGTAGTCTGCATTACCAACAATTCTCAAAGCCTTCTTCTGAAGGAGCAAGATTTTTTTTACATCAGTAGCACAACCCCACAATGATAAACCATATGCAAATGTACCTTGAAAGAAGGCAAAATAGGTCATTTTGGGGTAATGTTGAGGTACATATTCTTTCAATCTGCGTAAAAGATATAACACTCGGCTCAGCTTGGAACAAACGTGATCAATATGTGCGCCCCATGTCAATCCTTGATCTAGATATATCCCCAAAATCTTCACACATTTTAAATTATCTTTATCAATTTGCCTCAACCCCAGAATTATTTGTTGCGTTTTATTGCTATTAAGAAGTAGATTATTTGCCCTGAACCATATGCTCATTTCATCCTGACAGTTCGACATTTTTTCTTTTAGAGCCAGGATATCAGTATCTACAGAAAACATAGATGTGTCGTCAGCATAACAAACTACTTTAGATTTGGTACAATAATCATATCATTCATCATTATCAGAAATAGCAAGGGTCCTAGTATTGATCCTTGTGGTACACCATGACGTACAATGCAACACTTGGAGAATTCGTTATTAACATTTACAGTCTGCCTACGATCACTCAGGTACGATTGCAACAGTTTAAGAGCTTTCCCTTGCACACCTAAATAATACAATTTTTTCAATAAAATTTCATGTTGGACAACATCGAACGCTCGACTCAGGTCATACAGGACTAAACCTGCATAGTTCTTTGAATTGAAGCAGTCTATATGTCGTCTACAAGCGAGCCAACTGCATCTATGGTTGATCTACCCGCTCTGAAACGAACTGTGCAGTGGTAAGCAGGCCGTTGCTCTCAAAGTATTCATAGAGTTGAATGGAAATGATATATTCATAAATTTTACCGAATATTGGTGGAACAGATATGGGTCTGAAGTTCTCAGGTTGTTTCTTGCAACCTTTTTTGTATATAGGAATAGTTCTAGAATGTTTCAGAATTTTTGGAAAAACTGCTTCATTTATGCAAGAATTAAAACAAGCTGTTAGTGGTGCAACGATTGGTTGAATTACTTCTTTTACCAGTGAGCTGGTCAAGTCATATATATCTTTACTATTTGACGATTTCATTTTTGTGACAATACCTAGAACCTGCACAACCGAGACCTCTTTCATTTCAAATCTACAATCAGTTCCTGGAGAGAGAGATAGTAAATCCTCTGCTAGAACATCCGTTGATTCAATTCTCCTGTGAATTTGTTCTACTGATTTGAGAAAGTATTGATTGAATGTATCAGGAGAGATAGATGTACTAACATCAGGAGGTGGATTAGAGCATTTCCGAATAATTTTCCATGCAGCTGAGCACTTATTATTCGCTGATTCAATACGCCGGACATTTGAGTTGAGCTTGAATGATTTAAGTTCTAATTTATATAGTTTCTTTAAATTGATATAAGTGCGTTTTTCATTTTCTGACCTACTATTTTTGTATTTATCATAAGCAATCAGTACTGTATTCCTTAAACCATTCAAAGCAGGTGAGAGTTGATTCCACTTTTTAATGGATTCCACTGGATAAATGGATGTTGATAAGGTATTATAATCAGGAGTATTAGGGTCACCTATATTGAAATTTGATTCACACAACATTTTCTCTTCAATCTTGGTTCAAGATCTAGAATACAGGAAACTTGAAAAGACTATTGGAATACCAAAGGCTACTTATATACATATTTATCCTCATTCTTCTGAGAGTCTTTTTGAAGACACCTGTCAAACTAATGATAGTCACTGACAACTTCATACTAGATCAAACTACATAAGATTTGTATCAGAGCAAGAATTCAGCGACCACATCTATGCAAATTTCAACCATTTGCATTTTGAAAAAAATATGCTGATTGAGTCAAAATGTGCAATGGCCGGAAATTTGATTAGATGGTAGCCTAAAATGGATTTTATGTTTCATAACGTGTGGATCCTACATTTTCATGACTTTTTATGAACGATTCTTGAAACGCCAAAATGATCAAGAAGACTCCGGGTTGGTTCACAATCGATATCATCAATCATTGAAAAACATTCTAATAGCTAGTTTCAAAGCCAGCAGACCTTGATAAAAATTTCTACGAAATTTTTCATCACCAAATATGTGATAAATTTGAGTTGGAGCAATAAGGTGGTGGAATCTGCTCTAGCTACACACACATCGATTTTTGGGCGTACGATTTTTTGCCGTCCTCATAAATTCTATAAGATTGAACGGATGATGATTGTCAAGTTCCGTTTAATTTGATAGTATTCATAATGCCAGGTCTACAAGACAACGATATTTGCGCAAACTTGGCTCAAAGCAAGGTTTACGCAAATCTGGCTTTGAGACAAGTTTGCTCAAACCTCTGTTCATATGACACCAACTTTAACACAAACCTGTATTATAAACTAAACCATATAAATAAATTCTATACGAAGTCTTTGAAGTGTTTATAAACTTGAAATGAATAGTAACTCAAGACTCCTCCTCCACCTCCTCAACCCTCCAACCCTCCTCCTCCTCATCACCCACCGACTCCTCCTTCACCTCCTCATCTACCCCTCCTTCACCACCACCTACTCCTCCTCCTCCTCCTCCTCCTCATCATACTCTTCCTCCTCCTCCAACTATTCCTCCTCCTCCTGTTCATCCCCCACCTCCTCCTTCTCCTCACCCTACTCTTCCACGTCCTCCACCTACTCCTCCGCCTCCCACACCTACTCCTTCTCCTCCTCCTCCTCCTCACCCTACTCTTCCTCCTCCTTCAACTATTTCTCCTCCTCTTCCTCCTCCACCTTCTCCTTCTCCTTCTTCTCCTCTTCATCTTCCTCCTTCTCCTCTTCCTCCTCATCCCCCACCTACTCCCCCTACTTCTCCTCCTCATCCTCATCATGCTCTTCCTTCTCCACCACCTACTTCTCCACCTCCACCACTTCCTCCTCATCCCACTTCTCCTCCTTCTCCTCAATAATAATAATCAAGAATACTGCTTGTCAAGTTGAAGAATGAATAACTATATCTATTACATTACTATAGAGTGAATAAAATAATTATTATCCATTAAAAAATCTTCCTTGTTTTTGAGTATTTTTGAGAATTGACCTCGCACTTGCTTCATTTGAGGGTGCTGAATCCGAATATGGAATCGCGAAATCTCTATCTTCATTCTGAAGCGATTTAGGTTTTTGATGGATAGATGAGACATAATCGTTTCCAAGAAAAATTGACGCAAACCTGGCTGAGATTGATCGAAGAAAGCACACACCTTCAAACCTCAGAAATTTACAACGATCTCCCGTCCACACGACGCAAACTTAGCGCAAACCTGGTAGGTTTGCGCTAATATCGTTGTCGTGTAGACCGGGCATAAGTTGGCAAAAACTCGTATGTCCAAAAATTGACGGTAGTGTAACTGGCAAAATTAACAGTCCTAGAATGCGAATCTCTACAGAGTATCAATTATTGATTAAAATTTGGATGGAACGTTCAAAACGGAGTCTCTTATAGACTACATGACGTGAATGTTACCAGCCAATGAGAGCGCATTGTGGGCGTGGCCTAATACTAAGCAGCTGAGGTGTATTGGTCTACTTTGTGTGGAATCGTATGACTCCCACTCGACAATGAGACTGACATCTACCAATCAAATTTGAAAGTACATCTGTCAGGAAAATTGGTGAGCAAATTGCTTGTTCAAATCAGATTCAATAATTCGGTTTCATTCTAGCATTCAAACATTTGAATTTAAAAATGAGTTTTGGACTGTTACTTCCATCGTTCCCCGAATTGTTTTCTTTGATTCGACTTTGAATGAATTAATTTTTTTTGCCGAATCAGGCAGTTGTTAGTAGAAGAATAGTAAGTGGTGATGAGTCATATCAGAAACGGAAGAATCTTGAATGCAAGTATCTTTAATGACGAGTTAGCTTCAGTTGATATGGTGCAGTAGAGATGTAGTAATTAGTTCATGGGAGCTCTCCATTTCTTATCAATTCATGAACTGAATAAAATTTGGAAAAATATCCAATAAAGAGAAATATCCTATCATTGATTGCCCACATATTGATAGACATATAACTCAATAATTCTCTTTGGTAGAGTGCAGCCTAGTTTTATTGAGTTCCGTAGTTCAGCTTCCATTATAATCCCAACTTACTAGGCTCAAATAATACTGAAGAGTTTGAGAACTTTATTTCTACTGTGATACTAACTATATTTTATCACTTTTGTCGAACCAAAGTTATGAGAAGAAGATGGTGGGCAGGAGAAGAACATAAAAAAGAAACTATTTGTATGTAGTATGGCAAAAGGTGGAAAAGAAGAAGAAAAATAGAAAAAAGCAGGAAGAAACGAAGAAGAAAGAGAAGGAGAAGCGGATAAAGTGGAAAAATGGAACTATGGAGGAGCAAAATGAGAAAAAGGACAGAAAAGGAACAAGGAAAAATAATATGAGTAGAAGCAGAGCAGAATGGAGGAGAGTAGTGGAAGAACAATATTGAAATAAGGATATGGAATAGGATAAGAAGAAGAAAAGAAGAAGAAGAAGAAGAAGAAGAAGAAGAAGAAGAAGAAGAAGAAGAAGAAGAAGAAGAAGAAGAAGTGAAAGGTAAGGAAGGAGAAGAAGCGGATGAAGAGGAAGGAGAAGATAAAGACGGAGAAGAAAAAGAAGAAAAAAAGAAGAACAAGAAGAGAATAAGAAGAACAAGAAGAAGAGGAGATTGAGGGGATAGGGATAAAGAATATGTTGAAAAGGAGAATACTGAGCAAAAGGAGGCAGGAGAAGAAATCAAGGAAGGAGAATAAGTAGAAGATGAATGAGAGGAGCAAATGGAGAGAAAGTGAATGAAAATGGTAGCCTATAGTTTTGAGCGAAGAGAGTAGGATTAAAATCAAGTTATTCAATAGAAATATCATGTAATTGTTTAACTATCCTGCTGAAGGAAATTTATCCTATTCTAATTTGTTAGTTTCAACACAGGACTCAACTCAAAACTAGAAACCTCATTGTTCTTAGGCTTAGTTCGTTTCTCATCTTAGTCGTATTGAAAAATCATGATCAATAACAAAACCTTCACATGCAGAATCATTTCACTCTGTTTTGGTTCATACCGTATCAAAATGATATCGATTTCAAAGAGTCACTGGATGCAATAAGTTTGAAAAATTCTTCAAGAATGAATAATTATGAGGATTTCTATGACAGTTTCCAAAAAGTGTACTGTTTGTTATGTGTCCGTAAGTCAGTTTCATATTCATGAGATTAAGTTTATCATCGTCGAAACGAAGATGGAAACTGACAAAAATAACATAATGACTTATCGAAATTTAATAATTCAATTATGTAACTCATTCAGATGGGATACTCACTTCAACGAGTAGAAAAATGGCAATACATAGTTCTAAGCATATTGCTCCATTCACATAAATCTCACGAAAGCTGAACAAATTACTCATAGTTTTAATTTTTCTGTAAAAAAGGAAAATCTATTTTGTGATGAAGAAGAAGAAGAAGAAGAAGAAGAAGAAGAAGAGAAGAAGAAGAAGAAGAAGAAGAAGAAGAGGGAGAAGAAGAAAAAGGAGGAGATGAAAACGAAGAAAAAGTATGAGAAGGTGATGAAGAAAACAAGCAGACGACAAGAATGAAGTAAAAGGAGAGAAAGAGAGCAAAGAAGAAGGAAAAGAGGAGTTTAAGTCTTACTTCGGCTCTGTGTAATCAGAGCAGCTTTGAAAATTCATGGCTGAGAAGTTTGTTCGACTTCTTGGAGAAGAGGAAACTTGTTAGCGATTCAGAAAAGAAAATCAGCAGCAGTTGCAGCAGTATCAACAACCGAAAACTGAGAAGAAAAAGGAGAAGTAGGAGAAGAAGAAAAAGGATAAGAAGGAGAGGAGTAGAAGAAGATGGAGAGGGAGATGATGACATGAATGATGATGACAAAGAAGTAACAGAAAGTTAGGTCAATGCTAATTTGAGCACAGATGAACAAGAGAGTGAGAGAGGGTGAGAATGGAGAAAGATGTGAGAGAGTTGAGGAGTGGAAGAATTATATCTAGTAGAAACGTTAATGAGAGAATGGAAATGCATGAACGGATGAACGGAATATGATACTGTATCATAGGAGTTTCCTGTATCTGATACAAAATGTTAGTAAGGAGAAAGGTTACTTGAAAACAGTATAGATGAACGAGATGAAGAGAATTATCAAGAAAGGAGAATGACTGGTAAGGAAAGACAAAAATGAACAAAAAATTTGTGATTAAGAGATTTGACAATAATGTATATGTCAGGGGAGTTGAAGTTCAAGATACAGAGGAAGATCAATGATAATACGAAAAGGAGATAAATATCCAGTGTCCTGGTAAATGGTGAATTTAAGAAGAGGGATGAGAAGTGGAAGCATGGTGAAACTATTGGCAGATGCTGGAAAAGATGGAAGAGAATATATGTTGTATATTTTATTATTTAATGATAATACAAATCATATCAATTTTGGCTCAGCGAAAATTTCCCTTCTCGAATGGTGATGGTATGGTTATAGTTAGTATAAGAAAACTATGTTTTCCACACTATCAATTTGAATTCAATTCTCAGTTCAAGCATAACAGGAAACAAGAGTTTTGAATTGGTGAAGGATCATATATTTGGGAATAGAAACATTAGATGTTGGATGCTGGTAGCAGCACAGAGACGATAGGAAAATAATTTGAAAATTATAATTAAAATAATTTGAAAATTATTTTACGATTGTTGAGAGCAAGTTCAAAGAGGGAGAAAAACTATAGATGAGAAGGATAGGAAAACAATAATAGAATTGACTGAAATTATCGGGAATAAGAGAGCATTCAACATAAGGAGTGAATGGGAAGGTATTTTCAATCCAAGATATAATACACCAGATTGTGGTGACGGATGGAGGCATAGTAAGATGGGAAGAATGAGGGAAGAACATTAAAAACAAGAATAGAAAACAGAATAATCATGAATAGCAAAGATCAATATCGATTTGTGAAAGTCAAAAGCAGAGAGGTATTGGGGACCAGGCAACAAGGTCGAGAAAGAACTTCTTAAGCTGAAAAAAGATCAGCAACTTTTTTAATCCAGTTTAAAGTTTTCAACTCCGTCTCACTGCTCTGCTTTCATGCTTTGCAGCTTAACTAAGCAGTGGAACAAGGAGACGAAGAAGAAGTAGAAGAGGAAGAAGAGGGAGAAGAAGAAGAAGAAGAAGAAGAAGAAGAAGAAGAAGAAGAAGAAGAAGAAGAAGAAGAAGAAGAGAAGAAGAAGAAGGATATGACTTAGTTCCTCTTCTCAACAAGAGTGTTCAGTCATGACTTGACTGAGAGATAGAAGTTTGTTGTCTAGTCCAATAATTATTATTTGCAATCTGAAGAATTTTGATGATATGTAAGCATTTTTGAATATCAATGAAATGTCTAAAAAACGGGGATTCAATGTATTTTGAAGTTAATACTCCCAAGTACTCAAATCCTTCAACCGAAAAATATTTATATCTTAGAATCCTTCAATATCAAATATCATGAAAATACTCGTACAAATAACATCAAAAAAAGCATGAGATGAAAGGTGGAAATAGTTATTTGTGCAACTAGTGCGCAAAGTGACAGTTTGCTGCTCCGAAAGCAACGTTTACGCCCGAGCCGTAGGCGAGGGCGGAATGGCTTCTCGAGTGCAGCAGAGGGACTTTGCGCACGTATTTCACATTTAAGTTTTCCTACAGTTACCATTGAATATGAGAAGGTGTTGATTGAATGATTATGGGTAAAATGATGGCTGAAATCCATCAAATGTTTGTGTGTGTGTGTGATGCTGTTATTAATAGCAACTTTGATTCATTTAAAAATTAATAATCCAATTGAAGTTGAAAATTCTCAGCCACAGTTCTCATTTTTATTCATTAAAGAATCAGAAAAAATACAGATGGAACAAAAACTTCACATTCAAAATACACGCTAACAGCTTGTTGGCTGAACACAACAAGATGGCTGAACCGACAAGCGAGTGACCTAGCGGAAAGAATCGTACCTTAGTTTGTTTCATCCAGCTAAAAATTACTGAAACACGATTCAGAAATTTAGACTTTTGCTCAAATTAACGAGAAAAATGCTCAAAGTAAACTAAAAAGTATTTATAAAAATAACATAGACAACAGAGAATATTTATTGTAGTATTGTTATGTTTTTTATTATTCTTATTTATATGAATATCGAACGGTAATCATTTAACCACAAAATTCGAATTTCATAATGTATATTTGCTACTTCTCTCATTTCTTAGAGTTGAAATAATAATAATTATTAATAGAAAAGAACTATTATTTATTATTTAATGATGAGAATTCGTAAATGATGATTATTTAATTATGATTTAGATGAACATTATTCTTGTTTTGGATTTCTAGATTGGGATTTTATCATAAATGTAGGGTAGCCATTGAAATGATTCTTATCTAAATCTAACCACAGTCATTTTTACCAACTTAATTTTTGTTTTCGTGCACTAATCCTCCATATAACCCACCAACTATTTTGTGTTGCCAAGTTGCAAATCTGGAGTGCAGAAAAATTTTTTCCCGCACTAGAGCGGAAAAGTGAATCTTTGCGTTCTGTAATCAGTGCAGGAATCGTCACTTTTCAAGGTAACTGTAGTAAAAGAATATTCTCATCAATTTTCGATGATCCATTCATCTCAAATACGCTCAATTACGCTTTTTTTGAACCAACCTGAACATGTAGGTCCACACTCATTTCTCATCATCAATATCATTTCATTACTCATGAACAAGCCTGGAGCTCACGTGGGCATCATCCTCAGCTAATAATAAATAAAAACATAAAACAATTCCACAGCCAGAAGCAAGACAGTAAAACTTAAAATTTGGAAACAGTTTTACTCAAATTCAAATTTAATCTATCAGCAATAGAATTACAAAAACTAAAATGTTACTGAAAACTGATTATTTAAAACAGTGTATGCTATACAGGGTGTTTGCTGAAACTGGTTCTATACGTTGAATAGAACCTCCCCTATCCTGAAATCAGATTCCGTCCAATAATCGGAACCAGTTATGCGTCACTTCACATACAGAGTGCGCTAGTGTTGCATTGGAGCATTTCAACCCTTATCATCACAGCAGTCTCGCTTATAATAATGAATCTGTTACACCCGTTTCACGGTTGAAGGGATGGGGTTGATTTCGATTTTCGACAAATTTATGGGGCATACATGAGAAACCTGTACTTCATATATGAGGGATAATGGTTTTCATCCACATACCATTCACCACGTAGTGTCATGATTTCCATCTAGGTACTTTGTATATTGAAGTGATTATGTCCAGGGGTGATTTTAATCCCTTCATTATCTTAGGTTCTTGGAAGTTGATCTTTGCAAGATGTTTATATTTAGGAAATATTGAAGATTCTCTAGATCTGCAGATTTTCAACTATCATTGTAATTTATATTATTGTCATAGGATTTTCCATTGTCATGGCCTGTTAAATATATTGAGATTATATGAAAATAACATCAAGGAACCTGTTATAGATTCTGTTGCATTATATGCTTCAGTTTGGAGTCATTATGAAACTTTACGTTATTCTCAAGTGGTAACCCTATACAACGAATTGGATACCTATTGTACTAATAATAATAATAATAAAGTTTATTCCTTTAAGTATACAGAATATACAATTGGAAACGTCAGCAATAAATTAAATTAAGATCTAAACAAATAATCACGTCAATTCCTCAAATTCTATGTACTATAATACAATAATATTACTTTAAAGTATAATGTCAATAGGATATATAAACATATGTTCAGAAATAATTGTTAAATATCCCTTCATCCATATTAAAATACTCAGCTAGTGAATAAAGAGGATTTTCCGTTAAAAGCATTTTTAATCTATTTTAAAGGCATTTATTGTCATAGCTCTCACACTGATGGGTAGCTTGTTGAATATTTTTAAAGAAACCAACTTTGAACTTCTCTGAACTCTATTAAGTCTGGTATAGGGCACATCAATGTGTTGCCTATTTCTTGTATAATGGTGGTGAATATTTTCCCTACATATAAACTCATTCATATTTTTCTTTACATTCACGGCCAACATGAGAACAAACAAGCTATAAACAGTCATTATCCCTTGATTGATGAACAATGGCTTGCAGTGCTCCAATTATTGCTCCGATTATTGTGTACTGCATATTAATGGCATATAAATGGCTGCGGAATGGCACTGATTTATTCACTCACTCACTCACATATTCAAAATCAACAAAGCTAGAAATATACTGGACCAAATAAGTTTGAATTTAGCAGGTAAGCTCATTTGGCCTCCCTTCTAGAGTCAAGATTTGGAAAAAAGTCCAAAGATAGGCCAAAGATCGGTGTTTCTCAGCGTTATTCACATTTTTGTAGGTATAATCATAGAGAAACAATAGCATAAGTAGATATCCCATGGTATAGGGCGTTTATGTCGCAAATTTTCATGTTATCTCAAGCTGATAGCCCACGTAGCTCTTTCCCGTGAAGCTTTATGACGCTGGTAGTCTCTCATATTGTGCCGTTCATACACTCTTACCCGTTCAAAACAGTAAAAATCGAAAATAATCGACAGTAATCGGCTTGAGATAACAGTAAAAGTTGCAACACAAACGCACTATACCATGGGATATCTACTTACGCTATTGTTTCTCTATGATATAATTCAGAGCAAATAGACAGGAAATATTGAAATTTGGTTTATAATTTGAAATTTTCAGCTAGATTCTAGAAATTTCATGTTGAAAGGGCTTCAAAATTTCGTCAAATATACGCCTGAAATCGGTGTTTTTCTCAGTTATATGAGAAGTACAATTTATTGTACAATTGAACAAAATACTACAATCATAATATAATTATGACATTGGAGGAAAAACTAGGCTGAGCCTGTACTATTTCTCTCCAAAAGCTTTGATAAGAAGTTAATGTTGTCCAAAGGTTGAGGTTATGATATCACACACTACTTCTTCACTTGATTTTTGGTCCAGGAATAATTTTAAAAATTTTGAAGGTTGACATAATTTTTTAAATAAATAACAGAATGTACCAAAATGAATAAAAACTTGAGAAATATTACACTTATTTGAAAAATTTAAATGAAAAATCACAAACCTGCCCACTAAGTAATAGAATAGAATAGAAAAACGTTTATTGAATAAATAAGCTACCTTGAGCGAACCTCAAAGAGGCTGCTTGACAAGGTACCATACCATATACAAAGTTCAGTATCAAGTGATAAGTTCAGTATTAGCAATTTTCAGAAAAATTGGAACTTGGTGCAGTGGTTCCATTAAGGTGTACAAATGCTTTATTGTGAGAAATAATATTGTGTGTGGAAATAATTGAGACCGTCAAAGATAATCGGCGTGTTTCCAGCGTTTTATGAGTTTTTCCTTTCTTTTTAAGAACAAATGAACAGATAACGTTCAGATCTTTCACAGAAATTCACCTAGAGGCTAGAGAGGTTGTCTAGAGAGGTATTCAAAAATCTCAGTGATGATTGCTAAGAGTGTCTCGCCTTAAGGGCAAGATAATAATTATAGGGTATTCTCTCAGGTATTTTTAGAGTCGGAGGGGCAGAAAGCTCTCCGATCTGATGATTCGGTTGGCGCCTGAAGAAACACCTGAAAAACGCCCAATATGATCTAGTCACAAACCTAGATTCAAGGACACACACTCACAGACATGACGTGTTGTCTCCCCACTTAAAAAGGCATGTTGTAGTTTATATGGCAGGGTAGTGAGGCTCGATTCACCATCCACTCTGTATTTGGTGCAATGCCATGCAAGGGATGTGATCAGTGGAAGGTATGATGTTACACAGATTCCCTAAATATTTCAGCATCGTTTTTGGGGATAGTTACAAGAGTGGAGGGTGTGTTGGTTGATAGTAGAAATTTCACGACCAAAATTCCAGTTTCTGTGTGATGGGATGGTCTATACACTACTAACTGTCAGTGTTCTCCTGGAATAACATTTATACTTCCCCTTCCAACAATACTGACAGTTTGCAGTGGGGAGAATAGCTTAATATGATTCACTTCATTCTTTCAGCGTTCCTCTGATATAACACCAATGGTTTCCCTTTAAACAATGCTGACAGTATGAAGAGGAATGAATCACTAGCTTTCCACTTAAATCCCTGTCAGCATCCCTCACAAATAGCACCAACGTTTCCCAATCAACAAATGCTGACATTTCCAAGTGGATCTGACTAGGAAAGGCCAGCCGAAACCAAACTGAGAGGTACTGTGAAAGCTATTAGCATTGTTGAATTATTTAGAATTTTCAATGGTTGGAGGGGAGGGTTTGGATAGGACCCTGAAATTGTTGTTTAGAGGGAAGGGGGATAGGGTGGATGTAGAAAGGGCGATGTGAATGATAGGATGCTACTTTGGAGGTGCCCTCTGTTTTGAGGGTGAGAATTCGAATTCGGGAATTCGATTTCAAATTCCAGTGTCGTGGTGGCGGGAAAGTTTGTGATCAGGTATTGGGGAAACGTTATGTACTATGTACTTTATCAATTTCAGCTATTATGTATCTTTCTAGGCTTATAATTTCTATTCGATACAGGTGGATAGAACAGTTTTTGTTGACAGATAAATAAGCTGCAAGAACGTTTTCTAGTAATTCACTACTTACCAAAAAACAATAACAGTACGTCAACACATACCTTTCATTACCCAAGCATGGGCTCTGGGCATTAGTGGGTATCAATTAACCTCATCTGAAAGAAAAATATCTCAATAACATCACTCTAGAACTTTGAGAAGGAACGAACTACTATATTTCTTGTCATGATCTGAACTGATTCTCCAGTGGAAGTGAAAACAAAATCACATTATCCTGACAAAAATAATCCTCCAATGAATCTTATCAATCACAGATGATTGACAGATAAAATTACTGTTATTAATCTGATATTGCAGGTTTCCAGTAAGCAGTTAAACCGCCCTCTAATGCTATGTTACTATCCAAGAATAATCACAGATATTTTCAACTATAATCACTGATTGTAACAGATATTCTCCAGGTATAATCACTGCCACAGATTATTAGTTTTGCTGTTTTTGAGGTTCTATAATCATTTCTGGTTTCCTTATTACGGATTTCTGGGATAATTCGCGAGTAATTATTAGTTGAGAATAATCAAGGGAATCTAGAATGAGTGAGAGAGAGAGAGTTATTCCTTCGATAATTAGTGCAAAAAGTGGGAAAATAAAAAAGTGACATCACAGACGAAGAGGTTAAGTTTTTGATGACTGATTGGTATATTTTGTTGGTGGGGGAAAGTGGTATTGTGAGGAGAGGAGGTGAGGTTTATAGAAGAAAAGTTGGATAGTCAACCTGTTAGTTCGAGTTAGAGCTTCCAGAAGGAAAAGTCTTTCACATAAAGTTGTAGATCTTCGAAAAATGAATCTCAAAAATGAATTACTATCTGAGAAAAATTTTGAGAGTATGATGAGTTCATCCAGGGTTTGATATGAGGTAAGTATAGTCATAGAGAAACAATGCCGTAAATAGATATCCCATGGCATAACACGTTTATGTCGCAACTTTTACTGTTATCTCAAGCCGATAGTCCACGTAGTTCTCTCCCGTGAAGCTGTGTGACGCTCGTAGTCTCTCATACTGTGCCGTTCATACTCTCACCCCAACAAAACAGTAAGAATCAACAATAATCGACAGTAATCGGCTTGAGATAACAGTGAAAGTTGCAACATAAACGCCCTATACCATGTGATATCTATTATGCTGTTGTTTCTGTATGGTATAGTACAGTAGTTCATGTATGGTATTCATGATTGTAGGAGAGAAATGTGAAAAAATCATAAAATAGTGTGAGGACAAGGTTCTATTACAGAAATGTTACTTGTTAGTTTGAACTCAATCTTATCTCAGGGATAACATTCAAGTGGCGAACTCCCTTAATATTTTTGTGTGTAGCTCCTTAAACTAATACTTTGCTTTCACAATTCAATTACGATGAAATAGCAAGCTTTTTCAAATATCACTATTTTTCATATATACTAAGAAGAATTACTATAAGAAGTATTACTCACGTTTCGGAGTACTTTAAACACGGCATCATAGTGGAATAACAATCTATAAATTGGTGTTAATACCCACCACGAGAAAGTGAGAATCAGTTTCCACCAATATCTACACAAAAATAGACTGATAATACTGTAATATTGATAATTTGTTTATCATGTCTATGTGAATCCCTCTAGAATGCATACATAGCTAGGAAGTTGTATTGATTTGTTCTATCATTTCAAATGCCTCACTGCAAAATTTATCTACTCAAGATAACCACCTTTTTCATCAGCCATGCAATTAAAAATTGTCTGGTATATTCCATTATCAGGATTCTCCTCTATCTCTTTTCTGTATAGGGCTACTTGTAATATAAATATAAAGAAAAATAAAAATCTCAATACCCTTTTTGAAATATCTTATCACATGTCCGAAACATGTTGTGATAAAATATTTCAAAAAGGGTACTGAGATTTTTATTTTTCTTTATATTTACATGATTCTCCTGTATTGTAGGACGCATGAGTACAGGAGCTCGTAGGAATTGTTGTAGATAATCATATCTTACTATCATATTAGGAATACTTCAAATGATCATGATTATTTGTTCATTGGACTTAAGCCCCGCACAACACATCGATTTTTGTTCGTACGATATTTTGCCGTTCTTAAGAATTCTATCAGATTGAACGGAACTTGACAAACATAATCTGTTCGAATTATCTGTTCAATCTGATAGAATTTATAAGGACGACAAAATACCATACAAACAAAAATCGATGTGTGGATGAGAAGCTTAACAAGGGATCCCGAAATGTGATGCCAAATCACATACCTTCTCATCGGATGTTTATATACATGATGATAAATTTTCACTTTGAACGGAATAATTTTAATTATAATAATTTTAATAATAATTTTCCTTTCACTTTTCTATATATATAAAAATGTTATGTTGGTTTGTGTGTAATGCAAAAACTCCAAAAGTACTGGACCGATTGAGTTGAAATTTTAACATGATATAAAATCCGCATCAAGGATGGTTTTTATCTACTTTTTACAATTTTCAGGGGCGCTACGCTCGCCCGAAAATTTTTAACTTTTTTGTTTATGGATTTTTCCGATTTTTGACTTCACATTCGGGGTCAGCTCGCGAAAATAAGTCGATTAAAAAAAAAAAAAATGACCTGGCTCGCAGGGTGGCCCGGGGGGAGGGGATGAAACTTTGGCCATTTTTGGCCAGATTTGAGCTGAGCGCTGCTGCAATCAAAGTGCAAAATCTGACCGCTAGATAGCGCGCATGTTTCAAAACGCAGCTTCAACAGGTTCGTGAGATATAGAGTACCGGTAAACTACACTCTTGATTACCGTATGTTTTCCGGTACAATTATTGGGTTCAATTACTTTCGCAATTCAGAACAAAGAAAGCATACCGATGCTTTTTTTTCGATAATAAATTCGTGTTTCAGTGCAAATAATCGTGTTACTTGTGTTAATATTGTAGTAATTTCAATCAGTGAATGGATCGATACCGGTACCGTGCTACAATCAATTGGCGATTCAGTCGATAGTGTGAGTATAATCTTATCGATGTAAATCAATCTTGTAATGAATAATAATTATTGAGGCTTTTATTCTTGCATTTGTGTATTCATAATTTCTCAATTGTCAATGTTTCATAATCCTCCAAACCTTAGTTCATAAGCTGATCGGCTTATCTTATAGTTTCAATATCTTATTTCTATTTCATATTCATGCTATGTTTCCTTCTATCATAAAACAACGAGAAATAAAAAAAAATTCTTATCTCTTTTCTACTAACATACCGGCATTTGACAACGGTGTTGTTGATAATACGATCTGGGCTGTGTTGCATGCTAAAATACAAAGTAGGCTAATATTTTAGTAGTCAGCTGGTTATTTGATCATATAAACAAAATGAAGGGATAGATTATGATAATATATTAGTCTATTAAATAATTGATATAAGTTGATTGTTGGAAAGGATTTATGTACAGTAGTTTCAATACGCAATGCGAGATGATCACTCAACGTGACCAGCGTTTAATGCTCAGCCGGTCAGTTTCATTCCCGTTGCATCAGAGGCTCAGCATCAAAGATCCTCGCGTCGGTGCCACTGCGAAGCGTGGCAGGGTACAGCTAGTATTTCATATTTTCACTAACATCAATATAATTTCTATGACTCCCTATCATACCTCTATCACCTCCAACAAGATGTCTATGAATTATATTATGTTCTCGTATCACGTTTCTATCATGGCCTTCTCTCCTCTTCAACACCCAATAATCATCAATTGATTCTTCTCCATCATTTATCTCATTCAAATCATTCACATCGTACACACAATTCTTAGCATTTCTCAAATATTTCCGGCTTCGGAAAAACGCTAACTTAGCACTTTTGTTCACAAGATTTTCCTTGAAGCCAAAGAGTTTTCCGCGCATAATATCGCCCAGCAGTCGGTCGTAACGAGTGATGAAAACTATCTCGAAAGCTTCGAAAAATGCGATCAGAGCCATGTTCATAGTTTCTAAAGCTGTTACTTTATCATTGAAACTCAGAGTAGACCATTTCTGGAGTAATATGTAGAACGATTGGAGGCAGAAGTAGGTTACAACCAGTGTGACAATTGCGTTCAAATGTGACATTCTTGGGCAGTAATTTATTGGAAGTTCTAGAATGTGATGCACCTTCGGTTTGTTATTGTCAAGTATCTGAAAAATGATAATTGAAATTGAAATTCATCATAATAAATATTGAACAAAAATCAAACTTGGAAATCTCAAATTGAGTTAATTGTAATTAATTTTAGTTCTATAATATAGTGATTCAATGTTCCAATTGTGAACTGATTTGAGAAATTGAACCCATTGGGTTATCAGCTTATGAGTACATAATTTACATGATAAGGCGGCACTTCGAAATGCAGCTTTTTTGAAACAGCTCTACAAGCAACGGTCAACCCAAATGCCTGTCGACATCAGTCCATTTTTGGAAAATATATCAAGGTGCAAGTTACAAGTAGTATTTATTTTCGCCAATAAAGTCAGCTTAAGAAATATAATTCACATAATTCCTATATTAAATTGTTTTGTTAAGTGAATCAAAACAGACTGATTTTTTCCTTTTTATGATAAATTGCTTATCGGGGATGAGCTATGAGTTACAAAACAATATGAATGCATGCAAATCATGAAGCAATAATTTTCTTGAACAAGTAAAGTAAGGAAATTCATTCACAAGCTCAATCTAAAAAGAATCACTGTTCAAAAAACTGATAGAAATAAATAGAACAGACAGTAATCTGCGTTTAACAAAATGTTAATAACGCAATCCTCATAGTTTCTATGAGATTGAACGGAACTTGACAAACACGTCATATCTTCATCATGTGTATGATAAGTTATGTTCAATCTTATAGAATCTATTAGGTTTAAGTTATTAACATTTTGTTAAACTTTGGTGTAAACGCAGCTTAAATTGTCAACCAATGTTCAATTTGTGAAATTCTCACATCACAGAGGTAGGTTTGATAGTTCAGCCGGCCACACCATAAGTTGTTATTGTGAGTTAAATCAAACTCATCCAGTATTTGTATTTTTATTGATCCTACTGTGTCCTACTAGTCTCTCATACTGTGCCGTTCATACTCTCACCCCAACAAAACAGTGAAAATCAACAATAATCGACAGTAATCGGCTTGAGATAACAGTGAAAGTTGCAACATAAACGCCCTATACCATGTGATATCTATTATGCTGTTGTTTCTGTATGGTATAGTACAGTAGATCATGTATGGTATTCACGATTGTAGGAGGGAAATGTGAAAAAATCATAAAATAGTGTGAGGACAAGGTTCTGTTACAGAAATGTTACTTGTTAGTTTGAACTCAATCTTATCTCAGGGATAACATTCAAGTGGCGAACTCCCTTAATATTTTTGTGTGTAGCTCCTTAAACTAATACTTCGCTTTCACAATTCAATTACGATGAAATAGCAAGCTTTTTCAAATATCACTATTTTTCATATTTACTAAGAAGAATTACTATAAGAAGTATTACTCACGTTTCGGAGTACTTTAAACATGGCATCATAGTGGAATAACAATCTATAAATTGGTGTTAATACCCACCACGAGAAAGTAAGAATCAGTTTCCACCAATATCTACACAAAAATAGACTACGTACTGTAATATTGATAATTTGTTTATCATGTCTATGTGAATCCCTCTAGAATGCATACATAGCTAGGAAGTTGTATTGATTTGTTCTATCATTTCAAATGCCTCACTGCAAAATTTATCTACTCAAGATAACCACCTTTTTCATCAGCCATGCAATTAAAAATTGTCTGGTATATTCCATTATCAGGATTCTCCTCTATCTCTTTTCTGTATAGGGCTACTTGTAATATAAATATAAAGAAAAATAAAAATCTCAATACCCTTTTTGAAATATCTTATCACATGTCCGAAACATGTTGTGATAAAATATTTCAAAAAGGGTACTGAGATTTTTATTTTTCTTTATATTTACATGATTCTCCTGTATTGTAGGACGCATGAGTACAGGAGCTCGTAGGAATTGTTGTAGATAATCATATCTTACTATCATATTAGGAATACTTCAAATGATCATGATTATTTGTTCATTGGACTTAAGCCCCGCACAACACATCGATTTTTGTTCGTACGATATTTTGCCGTTCTTAAGAATTCTATCAGATTGAACGGAACTTGACAAACATAATCTGTTCGAATTATCTGTTCAATCTGATAGAATTTATAAGGACGACAAAATACCATACAAACAAAAATCGATGTGTGGATGAGAAGCTTAACAAGGGATCCCGAAATGTGATGCCAAATCACATACCTTCTCATCGGATGTTTATATACATGATGATAAATTTTCACTTTGACAAGTTCACAGTAGGATCAAGAAAAATACAAATACTCGATGAGTTTGATTTAACTCACAATAACAACTTATGATGTGGCCGGCTGAACCATCAAACCTACCTCTGTGATGTGAGAATTTCACAAATTGAACATTGGTTGACAATTTAAGCTGCGTTTACACCAAAGTTTAACAAAATGTTAATAACTTAAACCTCATAGATTCTATAAGATTGAACATAACTTATCATACACATGATGAAGATATGACGTGTTTGTCAAGTTCCGTTCAATCTCATAGAAACTATGAGGATTGCGTTATTAACATTTTGTTAAACGCAGCTTACTGTCTGTTCTGTTTATTTCTATCAGCTCTTTGAACAGTGATTCTTTTTAGATTGAGCTTGTGAATGAATTTCCTCCCTTGTCTTGTTCAAGAAAATTATTGCTTCATGATTTGCATGCATTCATATTGTTTTGTAACTCATAGCTCATCCCCGATAAGCAATTTATCATAAAAAGGAAAAAATCAGTCTGTTTTGATTCACTTAACAAAACAATTTAATATAGGAATTATGTGAATTATATTTCTTAAGCTGACTTTATTGGCGAAAATAAATACTACTTGTAACTTGCACCTTGATATATTTTCCAAAAAAGGACTGATGTCGACAGGCATTTGGGTTGACCGTTGCTTGTAGAGCTGTTTCAAAAAAGCTGCATTTCGAAGTGCCACCTTATCATGTAAATTATGTACTCATAAGCTGATAACCCAATAGGTTCAATTTCTCAAATCAGTTCACAATTGGAACATTGAATCACTATATTATAGAACTAAAATTAATTACAATTAACTCAATTTGAGATTTCCAAGTTTGATTTTTGTTCAATATTTATTATGATGAATTTCAATTTCAATTATCATTTTTCAGATACTTGACAATAACAAACCGTAGGTGCATCACATTCTAGAACTTCCAATAATTACTGCCTAAGAATGTCACCTCTGAACGCAACTCTAACACTGGTTGTAACCTACTTCTGCCTCCAATCATTCTACATATTACTCCAGAAATGGTCTACTCTGAGTTTCAATGATAAAGTAACAGCTTTAGGAACTATTAACATGGCTCTGATCGCATTTTTCAAAGCTTTCGAGATAGTTTTCATCACTCGTTACGACCGACTGCTGGGCGATATTATGCGCGGAAAACTCTTTGGCTTCAAGGAAAATCTTGTGAACAAAAGTGCTAAGTTAGCGTTTTTCCGAAGCCGGAAATATTTGAGAAATGCTAAGAATTGTGTGTACGATGTGAATGATTTGAATGAGATAAATGATGGAGAAGAATCAATCGATGATTATTGGGTGTTGAAGAGGAGAGAAGGCCATGATAGAAACGTGATACGAGAACATAATATAATTCATAGACATCTTGTTGGAGGTGATAGAGGTATGATAGGGAGTCATAGAAATTATATTGATGTTAGTGAAAATATGAAATATTATCAGAGAAAGCATGAAAATTATGAATTTGAGGGTAGACTAAAATTTGAGAGATTTTCAAATGAGAAGTATCCTCGAAGCTCAGGGGACAGTATGACTCTAAAAAGAGCAGACACTAAACATGACGGAGAAGCAATTTCCACTGAATTAGATGTAAATACAAATAATACTGAAACTAGTTTCAGAAGCGAAAATACTAGTCAAACAGAACTGAGTGAACGAAATAGACAAACATTCACAAAATCAAGTGAGGAGAGTTATTTTAGAGGTAAAGACGATACCAACACTGAACATTATGGAGATTCAAAACATCTCTCACATTTTGAGGACGATTCCTCAAGTTTTATCAGTGATAACAGTTCACAGAGACTAGAACATCATACTAAAAACTCACATGATTTTGAAGAAACATCATTGAATACAGTGAATCCCCTGAGATTCACAGACTTCTTGATCTACAATCGCAACAGAGACAAAGAAGTTCTATCAAAAAGGATATGTATCATAGAAACGCTGTCAAATAAAATCGCTGACGGTGTTATTTACGCTGAGTACCTCGTGATATCACTCACATGTTGTGTAGTTTTTATACCAGTTGTTAGCATAATCAATTATTATCTCCGAGATCAAAATGTTGCCAATTTGCAAACGTCTTTCATGATTTACGTTCCGTTCACGAGTACTTCATCCCCTGACAATATAGAGCAGTTCATTGTCGTTACTTTTGTACAATTTATTTACCTGTATCTGTTCTACAAGTTGATGTTGGATATATTAACGCTGATCACGTTGGCTTACGGTTTCATGGGGATTGAAATTGATGTGCTGTTGGACAGAGTGCGCGATTTTGATGAGAGGTTCTGTAACAATGGATCAAAAATGGTTTTCGAGGAAGGAAGTTTCAGAGAATTGTATGAACTGATGATGAAAAAACGACTAAACAAGATAATTGAGCATCATCAGATGATTTTGAGGTGGGTTAAGACTCTTTTTACAATTCTGTTCCTATTTTATTCATTTGAAATTCATGATGAATTTATCTGTAGAATCTATTTGTTAATATTGTGAAGCTCTATGATAAATGATAGCACTACCAAATTTGAAATACGGTTGAATTGAGAATGTTCAACATAATGGAATCATTTACTGCTCTCCGTATGAAAGTTTCTGTTTTTTCAAAAGTAGACGGAACTTGTGAAATTGGCAAAGTCGGACAAATCTGAAAACAATACAAATACCGTCTCTATTGTGAAGGTGACCCCCCTTCATTAATTTTATCACGCCTACGTCATAATGTGAGTCTGGTATCCCGTATGAACTAGATTTGAGCAAGCCCGTTTCAGCAAAAAAATTCGTATGAAGAAAATTTTTTAATCACTCTCCGAATTTTCCAAGTTACCCTGGATAGTCATTTATGAGCTATATGAGTCTCCATCTTACATGACTTACATGAAGCTCCATCCTTAAATATTAATTGGTTGAGCTGTTTTAGCACATAAGAAATTTGGACAATATGAATGTCATTAGACAATAATGCCTCTCGTCGTTAACGTTGGAAGTTCACGCACAAACGAAACACCATCTACAAGAATACTTGGGTCCGGTTGCACAAAAGCCGATTGAATTTTAACCGTGATTAATTTCACGAGAACCAATCAGAGAAGGCCTTTTTGATAAGACGGCTTCCCTGATTGGTTCTCGTGGTTCTCACGATTAAAATTTACTCGGCTTTTGCGCAACCAGTTATTAGTTGAGATATTTCCTCTGCTGAACAGTTTTGAGGGAGTTTTCAGAATAATCAATTCTGATATCCAAATATAATTCCATATATATTTTTAAATACATCCATATAAGAATACTAGCTAACCACTCAAAAAGTCACAACCTGATGATTTATTCCCGACCTGATGACTTTTTTTAAAAACTTTCATCAATCAACAAACTGTTCAAACTTCTAACAATTAGTTGTCAGCTTCTATGAAAGATGGATTATGAGAATAAATAGCTTATCTTCCCATTAGAAAAAATGTAAAAATGCAAACATTGGAGAAAAAACATTATTTGTTAGAAATGAGGTATACAGAATAATCAATCGTAAAGAAGGAATTGCTCAGTAGCATCAGATACAACTGTCACTCTATCTCTTCTCTATGGTATTTTGTGGCAAAGGCCATGCCGAGCTTGAAACGCGAGTCATTTAAAAATTGATGAAAAATTATATAAAATTCAGATAATCTATTGTACATGACAATTGTGATAAAAATGATCAAGTGGAATAAGTAGATACTCAACCAATAACAAAGTAAAATAACATAATAAATGATAATTGTAATAATAACAATATTAAAATTTCAATACAGTACTTCTATATTGGATGAAATTATTTCAAATACAACTAACAGAGGAGTTCTGATGTGATAAAGCAATTGTACATATTATGTGAATGTATTCACTACATACTGATGAAAATATTTTATCATGGCAAGTAAAGTAGTGTAAGTTTGTCCAGATTTTTCATATGTTTTTCTTATTTATTCATCCTTCGATAAACACCAGTTTTAGAACCTCTGAGAAGGAACCTTGACGATTACAATTTTGGGCTTAAGTAATTTTTTTGAATATTTGTTATGTTAAATGTTTGGATAAATAGATCATTTATAATAATTCAGAATAACAATAGAATAATATAAAATGAGAATAGTCAAACCTATAGTAGGCTACTTATGCTGAGAATTTTGTAATGAGACTGTATAATTCCATTGAAATTGGAATTTCATTTTGAATACATTTTTGCAGGAGAGTCCGTGAATTCAGTGATTTTGGAACATATTGCGCATTCTACAGTAATGGCATTATCATATTGCAGCTATGCATTTCTATTTTCTTGATTCAAGTGAGTGTAATTTTATATTATTTCACAGTTATTTTATTTAATCATTTACAATCAACTTAAGGACACAGAAAGTTTCAATGTATATCCATTTTTATGTTATTTCTATGTATATTTGGATGTAAGTTTCGATATCAAATCATAAACCCGGTGCATTTATAGTTACGCTAATCAAATTTATACAACCGTCTTCTTCAAATGACGTCATCGTATTGACAGCAAGTTCTCCTGGCATTGCTCGTGATAGATTACGTCATTTCAAGTGTTTCATATGTTAGAGCAACTGGAAGAAAGTGTTAAGGGATCTTTCTATTTAAATGACACTTCTATTATATTACTAGTAGGTAACCCGTGCTCCGCAAGGGTCTATTTCAAAACTGCAAAATGAAAACTTGACGTAATAAAAAATTCGAAATTTGAAAATAGGCCTATAACCATCCTCGGTTAATGAAGAATCTTTATGCAAAATTTCAAATCAATCAGTCCAGAATTTCAGACGTGATGATGTGTCAAACATAATTTTCCTACATCACGTACGTGTATAGTAAATTATTATAGTCCATTATTATAGTAAAGATGATGGATAGATGGATGATTCATCAGTATCTTTGAATGAGAATAACTTTTGAACGGTTTGAGAAATCGGTGCGGTTTTGATGCGACAGAAAATCAGTTATTTTTATTCGAATAGGATCCCCAATCATACCTATCATCTAGTATCCCTTATTTCGAAAGAAATGTTCAGCTGCTTCTATATAACAACTGGAAGCATGACAAATTGAAAACTTGACGTAATGGAATCTTGAAGTACTGAAGATAGGCATGAATAACCATCTTCGGTTAATTAAGAATCTATAAATTTCAAATTAATCAGTTGAGTATATTTCAGACGTGATGATGCGTCAAACATAATTCCATATTCCTTATGTGTATAAGCCAGTTCTTTCCTTTATTATACGAGTAGTATAGAAAACTGAAAAATACATAATACTTGAAAACCTCACAGAATCATATTATTGATTTTTCCAATACATCAATAAATTTTAGTTCGATTAGGATCCTCCTCAATTTGAATCAGGCAGCCTTTTGTTTTCCCAATTCCAAACCAAAATTCCTAAAATATTCGTTTCACTGGGAACTCGTGTCTGATAGTACATTATAACTGAAGAATATGAATTATTACTTATTTTATTGTGATCTATTCATGTTTTTCTTATGAAATTCAATGATAGGCCTACAGCATGAAGACTATGTCCAATTCATTTGTACTGGTGGCAAAATTTCACATTAAAAATAATTATTTGATAAAATCCAAGTTCAATTGTAATGAAAACAAATTCCTTCAAAAAATAATTGATAATAATACGTTTCGAGGGAAAAAATCAAGAACAAAAAAATTGGGAAGCATCGGGATTCGAATCGAGGAACCATCGCTCCATAAGCTAGCGTTTTACCGTTGCGCTACACGGCCGTTCGAAAATAATAGTCTTGTAACAGCATTATAACCTCCTCATAAAAAAACACACTTTGGGCTGCAACAATGTAGCCTATGGAACTTCATGTACGGTAGCATAGATGAATTTGAACATTAATTATGAAAAACCTAGAAGGAAAATTGAAATTTCGGCTTCCAGGTGCACGAGATTGATATTTTTAGAATCTATGTTCAAAACTTGGAGATCTTAATCATTCCCGTTTTTCCGGTATGCAATCCACAAGTTGACATGTTTTGATGCGAACAAACACAACCCTACTCTCTCTTATTATAAAGATGACACTTTAATTTCTATAGAGTGTTAAGAAATACAACTTCCCATATAATGAGAGATGGTTTATTATATTCTCTCAGAATAAAACAATCCGAGACTTGAACAAGATATCAGAGTTGCTAAATTGTATTCAACTTGAAAACACCGTTCGTTCAGGATTTTCTTTGAATATAAGCCTGAATGAACAGATTGCAAAATTGCACCCTTTGGAAACGAGGATATTCTGGTCGAATCTCAACTAGTTAGTACCTGGCTTTGTCATGAACATTGTCTAAAATCTATGAATACATCATTCAATAATGGATGAAAATGAATTGGCAGAGTACAGATACCATCAAGATCAAGATTTTTTGATTTCCGAAACAATTTTCTGAAAAACTCAAGAAACTTCAATCTTCAAATGCCTATCCAATTATGGAGGTATAATGTATTACAACAGTCAAATCATATTAGCCTAACTCTACATAGCTTAGCCCTCACTGTTTTCACGTGTTCAAAAACACTTAATTCTCTTAAAAAAATTATTTTCTCTGTTGCACATCCATACTTTCCACTATTAAAATAAAACTTGAATTTTAAAAACACTTATGGAGTGAAAATGCACCGATGATGACCAACAATAGGACGAAACGATCGTCACTACCAATGTAGGTGCGTTTCTACTCCATTAGTGTTATTAAAATTCAAGTTAAATTTTTTTTAATTATACAGTAACAACAAATTTAAATGGTATCAGCATCATATTATGAATGGATGAAGTTCTAATAAACTTTCTTCCTCATTTTGTCATTACATAATTATATTGAACTCACTATATTCCCAGTTTCTAGGTAGCTGCGGATATATTCATAGTATTTCAATATTTTCAGAGCAGTGAACCCTCTTTGAAGTTGAAGTACATCCTGGTGTGTGTTTCGTTGGTAGCAGTGGTCGCTCATTACTGTGAGGATGGGCAGATGGTTGAAACTAAGGTATTTTTTTCTAATTATTGAAAAACGCTAATGTTTCAAAATCAATAAGCCTCGAACACAGAACTTATTCAATTCTAAACCATAGGTTTGAACATGGAATTCATGGAGATGACATCATAGGTGTTAGAACATGTCTGTTTTTTGCTGAATATAGACTACATTCGTAATAATTGACTACATCTTTGGCGTGTCGCAAATTAAGATGTGATGTGACATAAGTCACTTATATGATTTAATATACGGTAATAAATATATGTTTATACCATTCGGTAAGCGTTCAGTGGAACGTAGAAGAATGTGTTTGTTGAGAAACCTGTCGGAAGCATTCAACTGCTCGTCATAGAACCTCTTTTGAGCAGCATTTTATTCATATATTCATTTATACAATAAGTACATTATCAAAATGATAGGGAGAGGGAAAATAAGGTAACCTTGTGCTATTCCTCTCCCAAATTTAGATAACACATAGTCCGAAATAGGTTAAGTCTTGTAGTTCTCCAATTCACAAAATTTTCAGCCCACAAGTATTTTCACAAAGTAGATTTTCAAATTTTGATGCTTCTAAACTAAACATAGAAGAAAAAATTCCACATTATTATAACTAAAATGGGAAATATGGGAAATATTTAGAGTTGCCTTAATAGTTAGAGTTGCCTTGATGGTTAAAGTTAGAGTTGCCATGATGTTAGCCAAGAAGAAGAAGAAGAAGGAGAAGAAGAAGAAGAAGAAGAAGAAGAAGAAGAAGAAGAAGAAGAAAGAAGAAGAAGAAGAGAAGAAGAAGAAGAAGAAGAAGAAGAAGAAGAAGAAGAAAGAAGAAGAAGAAGAAGAAGAAGAAGAAGAAGAAGAAGAAGAAGAAGAAGAAGAAGAAGAAGAAGAAGAAGAAGAAGAAGAAGAAGAAGAAGAAGAAGAAGAAGAAGAAGAAGAGAAGAAGAAGAAGAGAAGAAGAAGAAGAGAAGAAGAAGAAGAAGAGAAGAAGAAGAAGAAGAAGAAGAAGAAGAGAAGAAGAAGAAGAGAAGAAGAAGAAGAAGAAGAAGAAGAAGAAGAGAAGAAGAAGAAGAAAGAAGAAGAAGAAGAAGAGAAGAAGAAGAAGAAAGAAGAAGAAGAAGAAAGAAGAAGAAGAAGAAGAAGAAGAAGAAGAAGAAGAAGAAGAAGAAGAAGAAGAAGAAGAGAAGAAGAAGAAGAAGAAGAAGAAGAAGAAGAAGAAGAAGAAGAAGAAGAAGAAGAAGAAGAAGAAGAGAAGAAGAAGAAGAAGAAGAAGAAGAAGAAAGAAGAAGAAGAAGAGAAGAAGAAGAAGAAGAAGAAGAAGAAGAAGAAGAAGAAGAAGAAGAAGAAGAAGAAGAAGAAGAAGAAGAGAAGAAGAAGAAGAGAAGAAGAAGAAGAGAAGAAGAAGAAGAAGAAGAAGAAGAAGAAGAGAAGAAGAAGAAGAAGAAGAAGAAGAAGAGAAGAAGAAGAAGAAGAAGAAGAAGAAGAGAAGAAGAAGAAGAAGAAGAAGAAGAAGAAGAAGAGAAGAAGAAGAAGAAGAAGAAGAAGAAGAAGAAGAAGAAGAAGAAAGAAGAAGAAGAAGAAGAAGAAGAAGAAGAGAAGAAGAAGAAGAAGAAGAAGAAGAAGAGAAGAAGAAGAAGAAGAAGAAGAAGAAGAAGAAGAAGAAGAAGAAGAAAGAAGAAGAAGAAGAAAGAAGAAGAAGAAGAAAAAGAAGAAGAAGAAGAAGAAGAAGAAGAAGAAGAAGAAGAAGAAGAAGAAGAAGAAGAAGAAGAAGAAGAAGAAGAAGAAGAAGAAGAAGAAGAAGAAGAAGAAGAAGAAGAAGAATGTTCCTACTAGCTAGCTTACCCTCAATGTGAACAATAAAATATGATCAGTACAGATACAGTATAGTAACTCATCTAGGTGACTTAGGCTTCGTCACGCTATGTCACGTCGCATTACGTCTCAATGAGTGGAAAGCCTGCGTTTCTATAAATAATAATCGTGAGTTGGAGGATAAAGAAATTGTTGAATTTACTGCTTGTCTATGACAATACAGTTCAACATCCTAGAAGCAATTAAAATAACCAAGAGAATGGGAAGTGATAATTCTATGTTTAGTATGATAAAAAGAACTTCTCCTGAGAGTTCAACTTTCCATTATTCCTCAATATCAGAGCTGAGAGGTACCTTTGTTTTTGTTATATCTTCATGTTTATACTGGTTCCAATATTATAATATATTTTTCCATTTTCATGTTTGTTTCTGTTTTAGTTATTCATATATTTGTTCTATTTCTGTCTTTTAACGGTTCTAAAGTCGTGTCTACACTGAACAAAAATGTTCGACAAACACGTTTGTTGAAACAGTTTGTGCAAATTTTATTATGTTCGACAAACAATGTTTGCCCGTGGTCAGTGTGGACGCGTCATCAAACAAAATATTTGAAAGTGGGGAGAACAGGTTTTATGTTTTACAGCAAACACCGGAAATTTTAAGAAAAACAGTGATTTTTTGTTTGACAGACAATCATTGTCCAAACTTTTAAAAAGGTTTGTCCCTGAGTGGTCATGCATGCAGTACGAAAAGAATTAATTGCTCTGGTATTCTTCGACCAATCCTGATGAATTAGATCTCACTGGAATCTTGATAAAATTTTTCAACTTTTTTGTCTCTTGTAAATTTTCTGTAAAGTGAATGGTTTTCGTGAAATTTGTCATCAAAAGTTTGAAATGGCCGCCATTTTGAATATGTAAATCAAATTTTTTCAGTTTTATTTTCAAAAGTTGAGTCTTTATAGCAAGAATATTCATGTTAAATTCCAGATCAATAACATTTCGTTCTTGAGTTGAAAATTCCAATGTGAAAAAAACAAAATGGCAGCTAAAAGGATAACCACTGAGTTTTGGACACTTCAAATACGACATTTGTTGTCTCCTATCATCAAGGAACAATACCCTAAAATGTTCGACACTACCTCTGAAACACTCTGCTTATTTATAGGTTTACAGTTTTGCTAACTCGTTGTGCTTGGAATTCAATTGAAGGTTGCTGTGGTATGAATCAATTATTTTCCTCTGTGTGGACCCCTGTAGAATGAGTAGCGTTCCACTCTATTGTAATTTCAATTCTATTATCATGGTATCAATGATTATTGCAGTTGGAAGTGATACGAGATGCACTGTATGAGATATCGTGGCACAACCTTCCAGTGTCGCTACAGAAATCACTGCTTTTACAACTCACAAGAAATACGAATCCACCTACTATAGGACCTTTCGGAATTTTCACTATAAATAGAGAGAATCTCAGCTCGGTAAGTAATATATAATGTATTGATTCATTTATTTATTTGGGCTATAACTAGCAGGTAACCCGTGCTTTGCACGGGAGAAAATTTGATGTTGTAGAATACAATCTTCGTATGTCCAGAGAACATAGAAAAATATAAATATAAATATAAATATAAATATAAATATAAATATAAATATAAATATAAATATAAATATAAATATAAATATAAATATAAATATAAATATAAATATAAATATAAATATAAATATAAATATAAATATAAATATAAATATAAATATAAATATAAATATAAATATAAATATAAATAGAAATACAAATCTCAGTACCCTCTTTCAATTATTCTATTACAACATGTTTTGGACATTCATGTCATTTTCAAGTCGTGGAAATTTGTATTCCTCTATAATCCTTCCTATAATTCCCCCTTTATAATCTTCCTCTTCATAGAATACTACACCCTGCCCAAAACCCTTTTCCATTCGAGATTTTGATTTGTTTTGCTATGACCTACGAGTTTCAGCCTTAATTCGTGTGAGAATTTTGAGGGAATGAACAAAACAGTCAGGTCGATGTTCAGCTTAAAGTTCAGGTGGCGCTCCCGATCGACCTTCATGTAAATGAACATGATGGTTAAATAGACATGTTGAGTCTATATTGCGTTTCAGCAGGAAGACATCCAAATTAATTCTCTCACCTCTTATCATTTTCAGCTGATTAGTGGCATATCGATCTAAAGTGGAAGCTGAACCGCGACCCACTTGTTCTTTTCATACCTTGAAATTTATTCACTGTAATTCTATTATATCTCTTCTGGAACATTGATTCTGCCACTATTGTTTTGTCAAAAAGTAATTCTTTCAACAATATGGCTAGAAGTCTATATTGCGTTTCAGCAGGAAGACATCCAAATTAATTCTCTCACCTCTTATCATTTTCAGCTGATTAGTGGCATATCGATCTAAAGTGGAAGCTGAACCGCGACCCACTTGTTCTTTTCATACCTTGAAATTTATTCACTGTAATTCTATTATATCTCTTCTGGAACATTGATTCTGCCACTATTGTTTTGTCAAAAAGTAATTCTTTTCACAATATGGCTAGAACTTGTTCTACTGGTGGTCAAATTTATGAGTAGCCCAAACTCTAATAATATTATTTATTATACTAACAAAATTTTCTCCATTTTTTTCAGTGCAATTTGACAGGATTTTCATGCTTCTATCATTGAATTCTATCATAATATATTTTCAAAAGATGTCAGTAACTTGGGACCTTCCCTTCCTTCTGGTCCATTGTTATTGATGTTTAAATATTATGTTTTTCAGATTATAAGAGCTTCATACTCCTACTTCAACGTTTTGAATCAAATCAAATAATATTCATGTTTTGTAATGATAAAATTGCTGTTTATAGAAATTTGAAGTGACTTTTACTTGACTATCATTGAATAATTATTTCATTTCTGGTTCGGTAACATTGTAGTAATAAGCTCACACACGAGAAGTAGATAGAACTACGTTTTTAACTCAAGTCAAGATTATGCGCAGTCTTGTCTCTTGTATTAAAGGATTTACAAATCATAAAATATTAATTGAGTTATCATTGTTAACTTTAAATTCAAACTTACAGTCTTTTCGATATTGCTAATCTTACACTTCAATTTGAGAATAGATCCTCCCCCATGAAATGGAGGAAATAGAGTTGAATGAAAAATATAGCGAAATTGGGGAAAAATTCTACCAAAACTTGCATTTAAAGATGTTTGAATACAAATTGGAAGAGATATTTATATGTCTTTAGCTTTTTGAGAGTGGACACACAATGATTCAGTAAGAGAATAAAACAGTTGAGTTTCGAAATATGATATAATATTATAGATCTACATTATTTGTTGTTGAAATCGAACATTTTTGAAACAGTGAAATGGAACTTTTCAAAGTATTATTAGGGTATATGGAATATCAATTGAATTTCTCATTTTTCTCAAGTTCATCCAAATGTACCCTCCCACGGAAATAGGCGTTATGTGCGATTCTATTAACTACACCTCCCTTCAAACCAAAACAGTTTTCCAAGTATTGTACTCTTGTTGAATTCTTTGAAACGATGATCAAGCAAAATGTCGCAGCTCATACAGAAGGCGGCAACTGTTAGTATGAGGGTCTCCAAGGACCAGACCCGGTCTATAGGACTCATTGCTTTCCATTTTTTCGAAATTATTATCACAGTTTGTGCCAAAAAGTAGGAGACAACAGTCATTATTAATACTGATTCGACTTTTGACATTGTTTAGTACCGTATCTAAGTATCCATCGAAAATCAATTCCAAAATTAGTTTACTCAGATTACCTTGATTTATTCACGACATTTAGAGTTTGGTTGATTTCACATTATTCAGAGTAATAAGTGTTTTGAACACTGGATACTCTTACATCCAAGAAATACTAGGATCCTGATCACAAGATATTCTCACTCATGTCCTCATTGAGTAACTTATTAAGCCTTGCCCACACTGAACAAATGTTCGACAAACATGTTTGTTGAAACAGTTTGGGCAAATTTTATTTCGTTTGACAAACAATGTTTGCCCGTGGCCAGTTTGGACGCGTCACCAAACAAAAATATTCGTAAGTGGAAAGAACAGGTTTCATGTTTTACAGCTGTCAACTCTGAAAATGTTGGAAAACAGTAATTTTTGTTTGACAAACAATTATTGTCAAAACTTTTTAGAATTTTTGTCCCTAAGCTCCTCAACTACGTTGAAATGTTTGCCGAACATGCATGTCGATCAGTGTGGAAACAGCTTGAGAAAAGAATATTTTTGTTGGTTTTCGAAAAAAATCTCAACTTCAAGTTTGTGATAATCTCACTATCTCACATCATCCAAATTACTCTTTGATATAATATTCACTATCTACTCTTCAAATGACCTACAATAAATATCACTCACAGATTGTCTCAAATTATTTAAGTCACTTAGTATGAATTCATTGAATCAGTAGTCTACAGTAGATGGAATGAAATCCAACCAGGATTATCCAAGCTATACCTGTATTCTATACTGAATTGAACTCAGAAAAAAGCATGATATGAATATGGTTGGGAAGAGCCCAGACAAAGTTCAATGTCGAATCTTTTGATAACGTCATAATAAATAGCTATAACAGTAACTGATGTCAATAACGTTTCAAAAACTGGGTAACCTTATAGAAAAACAAAATTATTCCCCTCTAACTTGTGCTGATATCATGACAAGTGATTCAATAAGATTGTGATTATCTTGAAATATTCATGGAAAAAAACTTGATGGCTAAGGAGAGATTGAATTATTGATGAATTGGAATCTAAACCAAACAAAAACTCACTTTGTAATAATATTATAAAATATTATCTTGAATCGAAATAGTTCAATGCAAATAATTGGATCGAGTTTCATTATTAATAAATGGAATCTACCAAAATCAGTCTTATTCTGCATTATTGATGGAACGACGTAGATAAAAAGAATACAAACAAATGATTTGACAATATCTCTCACTTCCAGATAATAACAGAGCCTAGTCTTCCAGCTATCAATCCTTACTATTTGGAATAGAGGTTTCATAGCCTGGTATTACAGTACCGGCTGCTGTATAATTTTCCTATTGAATATTGTAGGTAGTGATGTGTATTGGAGATTTATAATCTCTGAAAATCCTTGCAAAAATGGAGTAAAAATATTATCGGAGTTGCATCGCTGCAGTATCTATTGAGTATCTGTGATATTTGGAGGATACAAATAGAAAAACATGCTCTCACTGTATCCTAGTCAAGAAGTGTTGATATTTGATAAATAGATTCATTGATAATTTCTATCAATGTGAGATTTATTTAGGAATCGGTCCCTCTAAAAACGTTGCAACTGACAAAATTCCACAACGTGATGCTCCAGTGTAAAACTCTGGTGGAATGATTCTCCATCTGGCAGTGACATCTGTGTTTGATAGTTCGCACTATATTAATAAAATATGGTGTAAAATATGTATGGAGATATCATGTACACAGCCGCACATACACTCATACACACACACACACACACACCACACACACACACACACACACACACACACCACACACACCACACACACACACACACACACACACACACACACACACACACACACATACAGACCAATACCCAAAAACCACTTTTTTGGACTCAGGGGACCTTGAACGTATAGAAATTTAGAAATTGGGGTACCTTAATTTTTTTCGGAAAGCAATACTTTCCCTACCTATGGTAATAGGGCAAGGAAAGTAAAAATAGTGTGTACCATCAACCACTGATGCCACCACTTGACAGGGAACCATTCCATCAACGTCATTACACCGAAGTATCACTTTGTAAAATTTTGTCGGTTGCAAAGTTTTTAGAGGGATCCATTCATAGGTACTCTTTAATAGTTATTTTTCATCATACTCGTGAGATTTGATCAATCAGTCAATTCCTTGCAAGTTAATGTGAATAGAGTATACTTTTCACTATTGTACGGAAAGATTTGAATTGGATTTGATGTATTTTTTGTGACTTTCCGTTATTATAAAATGGATGAGATTTTTTAAATAGATGCTATCTTGCTAGCTTCATGAATTTTGCTAGATTTCCCGTAAACCAAAACCGAAAGAGTTTAAATTCGGTTTGTCCGTCTGTGTGTTGGGTAATGAGGTGGATGATAATGAGAGATGAATATACCTACAGTTTAAGGTGGGATCCGAACCATCGGGAAGCGATTTTACAACTCAAGAATTATTTCCAGAGGAGTTGGCTAAAGCGGTCACACTTCCAACTGGAATAGCAGGCGCATTATTCTAAGCGATAGCTTACCTGTGCGACCACTTTGTCAAAACGCTCAAATTGTTTGTATACTTTTTTGTCGACTGCCTAATGTTTACGTATTGTCCAGTTGTATCTAACCAAGTTTGGTAAATTGAAAAACCGAATTAGAAAATTGTGAAGAAAGTCAATTCATTGGGAACAAGATAATTTGTTCCTAACTGGAGAATATTGAAGAGCACGTATTACTAAGATTAAAACATATGAACAAAAATTCAAAAATGGTTCATTCATTCCAGTTTATTCAAAAAATCAAAAACTTATCATTCCGACAATGATCATGGGTTATCAGTTATCATGGTGATAAATTCGGCTGCATGTGCGGAGCCCATCACATTTTTCTTACAAATTACTTTTTTTGGAGACGATTCAACAGATTGAAGTAAGAATAGGATGCTCGTATAATCTGTGAAAAGTAAAGAATAAATCAGTTTCATATGAAAAATTCTAATTGCAATAATTGTTACACATCACAGAATCATAGACTACTCCAATTATTCAATATTTAACTTCATAGTTAATAATTATAATCATTCTATCAAATAATTATACTCAAATATTTTAAGAGATCTGAAATACAATTGATGGAGCAATTATATTCTTGTTAGAGCTTTACTAATTCAATTTGGCGTCAGTTCATCCCATCATAAACTATGAAAAATACATCTCATAATATATGTTTATCATATTATCGTGATTCAAACTTCGTGATCACAATATAGTGTGATCAAACTTAGCATAATCTTCATATTGATGAAATATCCAGTTTAATATTCATGTGTTAGAGTATACCTCTTTAAGGTAGAAATATTATTGCATTTCCAATCCATAGAAATGTAGCTTTTGAAAAACTCCATTTTATTCAGGAATGAGACTCTATAATAGGCTGCCAACAGACATTCGAAACATTGAATCAGTCATTCTATTCAAACAGGCAGTCAAAAAAATGTTATTAGAGAAAAGCCTATACAGCCTATGAATAGGTGGTATCATGATATACCTATGATGACTCGTATTATATTATTTTGAATATGAGAGAACATAGGTGTCAAGGTACCTGTTACTCAAAGTTAGTAGACAAAACTAAAACAGTTTGTCTACTAACGTTACCTGTAAATAAATACGGTAGCAGGGTATACCTATCCAAGACGATTTTTAGAGAAGTTTCAGGCGACTCCCACGTTGCAATCATTCACGAATCGTATCCAA